>NW_010291247.1:313-22944 GCF_000700745.2 Antrostomus carolinensis | reverse complement strand
TATATATATATATATATTTCTTTGTAGTAGCTTAATAATGATAACAATACACTATTGACCTTCTTTCTTTTGTTTTGTAATGCAGGTCAATCAGTTGGAGGAGCCTTCACAAGTGCAAAATCGGCTATGTCATCGTGGTTTTCCACTTTTACACAGTCAGCCCAAAGCCTTGGGGACTAAATGATGGTTTTACACAATGCTGCTGAATATTTCAGGTGGAATGCTTTCTCTGAGCTATAAAAAGACCACTCCAAAACAAAGGAGTGGAGTTCAACTCCCCAGGACCAAAACAAGGCATATGTTGCTTGCAAGCAGACATGGAATGTTATAATTCAGTTTCACTAGAAGTATAGAAGAACGGTGAGTGTCTCCATGCAATGGGATGGCATTTGCAGTGTAGTGGTTTTATTTCAAATGACTACTTTTCTTTAAAACTGAGCCTTTATAAAGACATTAGCAAACAGGGCTTGTTGCAAGCCAAATGTATTTGACTTTAGATTTGTACATTTTCTTGGATGTTGAAAATATTTATGTAAACGAGTTATATTTTTCAATCCAAATAGCCAAATGTTTGTGAATTTTTTGTTAGGAATAAGCAGAGTATAAATACCGATTCTTCTTTCAGGTCGGATTTGAGAACATCTCTGCAAAAAGTGTACGGTGGAAACCCTTAAAGGGTTCCAAGCCAGGTGGAACTTTCTCACTTTCACCTGCAAACTAAAATCTGCAGGATGCAGAGTAAGACTGTGGCTGATTTAAGGGTTTTTTCTCCTTTTTCCTCTGTAGCCATGTACAGTTGTTTGCATTAATCTGTCTCTCGCTCTCTGTGTGTCCCCAAATCTGTGTGACAGTTGCAAAATCAGTATTTTCTTGATGTTATGCAAAGTTATGAAGGCCTACAGCATATGTTTTGACCCTGGGACGTGAATGGGATTCCAGTTGGAGAGATCTCATCAGGAAAAGGATTACAAAACAGTTCTCCCCAATTGGGATTGGATCATACAGTTTTGTGAGGTCTTGCTCTATTAAGGTGTAATTACATCATCAGTGCAGTTACATACATATGAATACAAAGTACTAAAAATAGCACAGTAGCAAACTCTGCATGGCTCTTTTTCCTTTTTTCTTTTTATTTTGCCAGTAAAGTTACGAAGACTTCCAAACGAAAATCAGCTCTATCGATTTTCTGTGTCGACTCAGGGAATGTTCTGTTTGGATAACTACTTTTTTTTCATAAGGAAAGTAACACTAGAATTGAAAGAGGAACTGAAACAGCTCAGTTCATAGCCTTATGTGAAGAAATATAACAGTTTATGTGAGAAGATGTGGCATAATGCTGTATTTCGTATGTAACACGCACGCGGTGTCTTCTGTATGCAAGTGAATTCCACTTCCTACATTTCCTGATTCTGAGAGAAATTATTTCCTGTTTCTTGCAATGTATGTGCCTCTATATGCCTTCTAACATCCCCACGTGGTAGCTGTTAGGACTTTCTACATTACATTATCAAATGTTTCAACTTTCTGTAGTAAAAAGCTCTTGGTTTATTGACTCGTCCATATCTGTCAGCATTTTGCCATGTTCTTTCCAAGGTCAAGATTTCAAGTTATGACTATTTCTTCTATTCCTCAAATAAAATACAGCAACTGGACAAGAGAGAAACAAAAAAAAAAAGCTTGAATGTAATATGTTTTAAGAAACTAAGTTCTAATTTCTTTAGGTGCATTTGAAAACAATAGAAAAGTCACGCTTGTCTCATGTAGTTACTGTCCGACAACTTAGTTTTCAGTTTTATTGTTCAAACAGCAATTTGAAAACACAGTATCCAGTTTAAAGTCTTCATTATTTTTTTTTCCAGGATAAACTAGATAGAATGGCCATGGAAAACCTGAGAGTATACAGATAGTTGGAGTAGTTACACTTGAGAAGGGCAAAAAAGGCCCCTAAAGCTCTACTGATCTACTGCTTCTGACACACAAGTAAAATGTATCTCTAGAACTGCAGCTATTGCTCCTGGTTTCTGTGTGCATTTGTGTATCTCCTAAAACTTCTGATGCTCTTTTCTGTTTTATTCCACAACTTTTTAATAGACACTTAGGTCTTTTCAAAGACTAAGTAATACTTGATATGTGGGAAGAGCTCTGGTGAACTAAGACTAGGGCTGCATTTATTCATGATGAGTCTAAAGCTTTCTGATTCAGCATGCAAATAAGAAAATAATCAAAAATAATCACTTGCTTTTGTGAAATGGCTAACATATTATCTGCTGTCTGGGATTTAATTGGTCAGGCTTCATGTTGTAGTGAAGACTGAATAAAGATGCATAAAGGATTCAGCACTTATAAAACACTTCAGCAACTTAAGGCAGACTAGGTAAATTTAGGCTCAGGAGCTCACAATGGTGAATTCTAGGAGCCAGGCAAGTGGCTGGTATTTATATGTAGAAAGTTTAGAAACAGGACCTTCAAGGATCTCTTTGCAATATTCTTCTCTTTGTCACTTCCTCACATGAGTTTCTTCTGTAGAATTCTCCTAAATTCTCCTGTATGGGCAGCTCATTAGCTCTCTGCATTCCCCTTATTCCCACAGACTCCCTCACTGGCCCAGGGATATTAGAAAGCTGGCCTTTCTTGGGGCTTTTTGGTTTAGGTTTTGGGTTTGTTTGGGTTTTTTTGGTAGATTGATCTGAGGAAATGCAGAATGAGGTGCTCTCTGTAGTGCTAAGCTGATGCCTGGCTGCTTGCTGCTTTGTACAGGGACTCTGTTATGATGATACTTCACAGTATTTCTCTTACAGGCAAGAAGACCGGACAGATCTTTCTCTGCAGTCTTTTTCCCCACTGTCCCAGCTCTCTCTTGTGGACCCAAACATATATTAAGAGTATTTTCCTTTCTTTACAAATGATAGACTAAGAAACTTGTATTCATTTTCAGTCTTTTTAAGAACTGGCATCCTGCTAGCAAGTTGGACAGCGATTTAAACTCAAACAATGATTAAGTCTGCAGAAGGAGATGAAATACGTGGTCTTCATTAGTGTGTATGTTTGCTCTTTGACATTTGCTTACACTTACTTTTGGGCTGTAGGAGGATGGCATACAGCCACTGAGGTTCACCTAAGCTCATGTAGACCTCTTAAATTAATGGTTGTAACCTCTTTAGTTAAATTCAATGCAAACACAAGTTATTTTCCTCCGCTTTTGTTTTAAACTTTCCAGTGCAAGCAACTGTTCTTTATTCAGAAGAATTTAGGCAGTCGACTTCCATTTCAAAGACCCTGACATCCATTTCTACACTGTAAGAAACACTTGAGTCTGAAATGAATTTGTGACAGTGCCTCTAATTTAGAGTCAGCTGTGAAGGCATTGTTAGAGGTCTGTTGTGATGTGTCTTGCAAAGGTGTTTCTGCAGCATGAACTGACCTACAGCTAATGCAATAGCACGTCTCTCAACTTCCTGGCATCAAAGTCACCAACCTCTGCTTTTTATCTCTGCTTTTTATCTCTACCAGCATTTGAGGAACTGCCTGTTGAGCATAGATAGGAGATTCAAGTCCCCAAAACCCTGCAAGACTTAAGTATTGTTGACCTAGTATTCAATTTGACTAAAATGTTCAGCATTTTTCATCATTTTCATGTCACAACCTTAATTCCTGTGCACATCTGACACCAGTTTCCTCAAATATCACAATGTAATTATCATTTTTAGATCAGTTTTCTAGTACATTGCACTTGTTTGACCTTGTACATCTGTTTTAAGCACCTTTTGTAATTTAATTTAGTATTTTGCCTAGACAAGCTTCTAATTTCCATAGATACTAAGCAGAGAAACTAATGTTGCAGTATTTAATTGTAAAAGTGAAGGTGTGGATGCAGTTTTTAAACACAGAAACTGTTGCTTGATAATTGAACATACAAGTAATGTATTTGATTTTTTTATTGTGCTGCTTGAAAAATAAATACATCCAGCCTGTTTAAGGTTCTGTCTGCTCAAAAAGCTGTATTATTTTAAGAAATGAATCCCAACAGAAAACATTTACAGGCATCTGGTTTTGATACTGGTAGCTGCATGGAATGTACCAGCAGTGTTTTTGAAATTTGTCTTCCATGTAAACCGATCGTGGATGTTGCTTTTTGCAAATTCAGAACAAGAGGATCCTCTAGTCTGTGACTTTATTCCTAGTTGGGTACTGCTCGTTGTGAATTGATCCAAGTCTTCAGCAGGTCACAGACCTCTCTTACATCAGGAAGAACTTTAGGTATGACTGGGACATTTTGATGTAGGTTGAACTTCACAATAGTACATAGTTCATGGGGATTGTGACATCTTGTCAAAATCAGGATGCTGAGTAAATTATTTGCTGCGCATCCAGTTCTCTGCCACAGTGAGATATTTTAAAACTTTAAATCTTCTACTGTCATCACTGTACCTAGCTGAGAATGATTTGGTAAATTGTTGTTTCCAATAGGAGGAAACTAACTGCCTTGAATAACATTCAGGTGTGAATTAGTTGAAGTTTCTGTCTAGAAAACAGTTGTAATTCTTGAAAATTCTTTAAATTTTTTTCTGACCATACGCAAGTAGTTGTGCAAACACACTGAAAGATAAATTTACATTGTGTTGTTGATGCAGTGTAATTTAACTTTCTTGCAGGTATTTAAGTTGCAACTAAATTAATTAAGAAGGGCAACATGGAGAGTATCCATTAAAGGCAGAAACACTTCATTATTGTATATGATTAAAGACGTATGACAAATCACTTCATGGTGTTCTGAGTCTTTAATATATAGTAGAGACTGACTTTAAAAAGCAGGCATAGGGCTTTGGTCCTGTGATGTTTCTGGTCTTGACCCCATTCCTTATTAATTATTATAAGTAGTGTTTGAATTCATTAAAAAATAAGGAGATGGATCACTTCTGCCAGTTAAAGAGTCAGTTAAATAGTGAACTTTACTCAGGTTACTTTATTCCCCATAAATTGACATCGTATGTGCACAGTATCTGTACACAGGTGGCTTAATCTCAGTTGTGGTGGAATTCTAGCGGTCTTCAGTCCTTCTGTGTAGGTACAAAATTGCATAATAATTGCTTAATCTTACATTGCTTGTAATACTATTCTAAAATCAACTGATAGAAAAATTTTTTTTTACTTACCTGCCTGAATTAACTAATATTGATGAAAGGAAGCATAATTATTTGCCTCAGTAGTTGCAGAGAACACCTACACAATCTTCTTTTCTTGTCTTAATCTAGATCACCAAGAAAGTAGCCGTGCTTTCTCGAGCAGGTGAGCGTAAAGAAAATGAAGTAAGATGCTTAGACTGGAGGAAGAAGTTATCTGAAGTCAAGGCAGATGTAGAGGTATTTTGTTATCTTAAAAACAATAAGGGGAATAAGATCACTTGCATACTCTGTGAAACAGAAAATACTGAAGAAACAAACTCAACTGGTCTCTCATTTCTGAATTCAGAGACTTCATGAAATGCACACAGAACCACAGCGGAGAATTTAATAAGTTCAGATGTACCAGCCAGTGGCAGAAAATAATGCTGAGCTTAACATATTGTCTAATAATACCTGTGGTTGCTCACCTTTGCTGCTCTTAATAAATTGTGTGTGTTCTGAGGTGTGTAGTGCTGTGACAGAGCTGGCTGAAGCGTGTGTCCACTCTGAAACTGGGGAACTAACTTCTTAAATTTGTTTTTCTCTTCAATAAGAACATGTGCTCAGAGTTAAATTAGCTGTAGCTCTTGTACTTTCTAAATAAAATCTCAGCATTAATCTCAATGGCCTCCAGTTGCTCCAAGGGCAGTTGAGATTGGATGTGAGGAAGAATTTATTCACTGAAAAGGATCTCAGGCATTGGAAGGGGTTGCCCAGGGCAGTGGTGGAGTCCCCATCCCTGGAGGGATTGAAGAGTTGTGTAGACAGTGCTGAGGGACAGGGGTTAGCTGGGGACTTGTCAGTGTTAGTTCAGTGATTGGACTTGATGATCTTAAAGGTCTTTTCCCCTCTGGGGAATTCTGTGAAGATTTAGCTTGATGTTTAGCACATAATCTGAACAGACTTTAAGCTCTACGTTACATCCCAACTTTTTTAGTACCTGTTATTGTCCTGTTTACTGGCTCTTTGGTCATACTCATGCAGTAGAGGTGCCCAAGAGCGTGCAGTATGTATTCAGTACAGTTTACTGCTTTAAGAAAGGAAGTCATGTCATGCTTCAGGTGCCCAGTCATACTTTAGCACTTCAGTCATGGTGTGTGTCAGAGCTTAAACCCTTTCTTTGCTGAAACAAAGGTACCTCAATTCACAAGTTAGGCCAGGCCACAGAAGAGCTCTGTGTTTTTAGCGCAGGAACAGAGAAAAGCACACAGGGAGGTACTTCTCTTGCTGTTTCACCGTTGTGCTGTCCCGTCTTCTCTTTAGTTAGTCCTTTCTTCTGTGTCAGTTTCTGTAAGTCAGTACTGAGCCAGGTCTTGCTCTCTCCTGCTGGTTCTGGCTGTTTACCACCCACTTCCATCCTGGAACCTGGGAGATGTGTGAAGATGTACACATTTTATATAGACTGCCGCCTGCCATCACGAGTGACCCCTGCATTTTATTCTGTCTGCTAGTTCTCCTCCAGGCTACAAGCTCTGTGAGTAAGAACTGTGCCTTGCTGAATTGTACTCATGGTAAATGTTGTAGGAAGGAGAAATTTAAAATAATTCTGGAGTAGAACTAAACAAACCTTTGTGTAATGTTGAGCATGAAGTGGAAAGACATTGGTTTTAAGGGTGAGCCTGCTTCAGCGTCTGCCTAAATTAAAGCTCCTTTCATGTAGGAATCCAGATCTAAAAAGAGAAAACAATTTGAAGGTGGGTGTAAATGGGAAACAGAGGAGGAAAAACACTACCCTGCTAGTAAGTTAATGGTCTGCAGGTTTGTCCACAGGTGTTCCTTACCTGTACTGCAATGGGGCAGCTGCTAGTGCACCTGAACAGAAGCACTGAAACGTGAAAGGAGAAATGTGGAAAGCCGTGCTAAAAACAGGCAGTGCTTTAATTCTTAAAAAAAAAATTAAAAATAAATCTTTTAAATTTTACCAAATCATTTTCCCCTAAAATTAACTGTCTGATCCTGTTCTCTATAAAGTTTGACACAATTCACTGCCCTAGATCTGACTGGTCCCCCTAGAACAAAAAATTAAACTTGCCATTAGGTGTGTATTTAAACAACTGTAAAAATGAGTAGATGCATTAAAAATTAGCAGAGGCCAGATTACTATTACTTGTTTTTATTACTCCAGGTAGGAGGGCCTCAAAACTATGAAGGACTAACTTAAAGTAGTTCACCAGAAAAGAAGCAAACTTTTTGCAAATACAGCAAAGCTTGAGGACGGAGAAATTCGATTCACTGAAGCTTGTGTGTAAATGTACTTGAAAGCCAAGGCCAGGCTGACCACGTTGAATAGGCCAGAGTTAGGCTGAAGCTGTGTAGTAAGATCCTCATTTAGAACTGTGAGGGCTTTAATCGTATCTGCTCTGTTTATGAGAACTACATTTTTTCTTTTTCAGCTGTTGTCTTTGTTCCCACAAAAGTCTTTCTCTACCACTAGTGACCATTTCCAGGCACATGACAACACTTGCCTGCACAGTTTCCTTCTCAAATTATGCAAGGAAAGAATGTGGACTTGGGAAGAGCATTTGCCAGCTGTGTTTTCCTTTGAGGCTGAATACTGACTGCAACAACTCGTTGTATAAGTTAGTGAACTCCTAGGAAGTCTGTCTTTAACAGAGTTCCTAGATAGCTGTTCAACACTTGACTAGTCTTAAGTACTGTATTATTAGTATTAAATTAATTTTAAATAAGGTACTACATCATCTTAGAGCATATAAAATATAAAAAGTGCAGATAGTATCTAGAACCAATATAAAAAATAATGTGAAAAATGCAGACTAGCAGTAAGTCACTCAGACTGTCTGTATTTTAAAAGATGTTCCTAAATGGATAAAATCAAGGACAGTTCTTCCTTGTGTGTGACCTATTTCCTATTCAAATTTACCTTTTTTTCCCCTGCCTTTGGTAAGAAACTATGTGTAAGATTTTAAACTCCAGTTGAAAGTTCTCAGTAACAGAACAAACCCACTGTGTCCTTCACTAGCTCTCGATCAGCTACACTTGAAGAACACAGGCTTGTCCTCAAGCCCAGTGCAGCCTGATAGAGTTGGTGAAGTGAGAGTGACCCCCAGACCTGAGCAGTCCCTTCAGGCTGGAGTTACAGGGATACAGCTCATATTTGTGCCTGAGGTATGTGATTCTCCAAAATGCATTATAAAATAGTATCACTTTTAATGTGTACTTTAATGTGTACTCCCTTGCACAGGCTTGCACCGGGGTGTCCTAGGCTCTGTGAAAGCAATAGCAACAGACTTATCAGCAGAACCCCTGAGTCACCTCTCCTCTCTTATCTAAGCAAGTCAGGTCTTCACCATTACATCAACTTTTTTCTTTTAAATGCAAAAATGTTATGTCACTTTTATAAAAAAAATTAATGAGTAGCTTGCCTTTTTCTGTTGGAGCCATCATTGTTCTGAGTCCCATCAATCCTTACATGATACAAAATGCCAAAGCACGAGGACGAGTTTTATATAAGGCAGGTTTCTTATCTAAAGTCCCTTTTCCAGTCAAAACCTTTAATAACTGTACAAGACAAAACTCTGTAAATCCACGTGAGACTTAGCCTCAAAAATAGATTGGTGTCTTCCTTGTTGAAAGCTGTACTTGTATTTACTGGAGTAAGAAACTGAATGAAGAATGTCACAAAAGCCGGTGACAACGTGGATGATGAAGTAAATAAATTTGCTCTCATTATTAAAGACTGAAAATAGGTCTCCCATCTTCAAAGCTTATGGAAGAGATTCTTCCTTAACGCCCTCCTTCACTTTCAGTTGAGCAGAATTTGTCCCATGATTGGAGAAATGCTGGTTTACAGAAATAATAGTGGGGGATTCAAGTCCTATATAATCCTATATAATACCTAGTTTCAGTAAGCACAGTCAACGAACGTACACATCTCCAAGCTTTTCACAGCTTAACTATTTCAAGTTGCCTTCAACAAACTGCTTGCTAGCAGCGTGCATGTGGTGGAGGAGTGTCACAACTGTATCAACTTCAACCAGAAAGCACTCTCAAACTCGGGTGGATTCAGTCTTTTTTTTAATAAATTAATGTCATTCAAAATACAGTGCCAGAACATGATGCAGCTGAACATGCTAGTAAGGTTTGTCATGAAGCACCTGTGTTCATGTTAGATTGGCGGCGCCCCCGCTACTGCTAGTGGTTCCTGGGATTAATGCCAGAGCAGCACTAGTCATCTGCTCTCCTGCACACAGAGCACAGGATATTCCTGAACAGTTACCTTCCCCCCTCCCCACCCCCCCAAAGTAAAAAAAAACCCAACCTGATAGCTAAGGGATATCTATACACAATCACACTACAGTAATGCTTGTTATTAAATTAACAGAAAATAAAGACCTGGTTAATCCACACTAAAACTTTGTTTTACAATGGAAAAAAAAAAAATACATCAGCAGCAGGAAGTAATATACATGAGCCAATGTTACTGTAATACAGAGCGTGGAGACAGTTCCCGATTAAAGCTCCACGCAGACAGACCCGCACTGTGAGGGCTGACAATTCCTATTGCAAGCCCAGCAACTTAAGTCCACACCTGGTAAACTACCAGCTGCTTGGAAGACCTGTATTCTAAATAGACAGGTATAAGTTAGTGAAAATAGAATACATGCACCTAATAATACAGCTTGACTGAACCTGCAGTCATTTTGCCCTGCATGTTACCATACAATGGAAGATCTACCCTTCCTACCACAGGTAGATCCATGGGGTTTTTTTTTTTTTTTTTTTTTTTTTTCTTTTAATGGCATTACTATACCAACGTGGATATTAGTATTGAAGTAAATTGCAGCCCAGTCCTTTAATTAAGCCAGGCTTGACGGTTCTAGAACTAGCACTTAAGTAGCATATCCAGAAGTAGTTCAAATATAACTGGAAGATACTTTCAAAGAGAGTAGTGACATCATTCTAGAAACAATAACTACTTTCTTTTTTTCTGAAGCTAATTTTCCTGAACTGAGACTTCATAGAAATTAATTCTTTAAGACAAGTCAGATGCTTAAGCTCATGATATACATATATGTTTCTCAATTATCAGATAATAGTATTTCAGATTATGGAAGCATATCTGCTCATTTCACTGTTTCATACTGAATGGCGGCAAGTGTTAGGTAGGGCATAAAGGTACAACTCTGAATCAAAGACAGGTGTGACATTGCTGTGTCCAGACCTGTCCTTTTACAGCCAACGATAACTGAGCACAGAATCAGTTGTGCAGTCTTAATTTGGGAGCTATACAGGTGGTAAAGTCACCATCTCCCCATCCAGCTCAAATTCATCAGCTCCATCTGGTGAGAAGAGGTAAGTTGGAGGTTTCCAGGGGGACTCTTCGAGGCAAGATGGATACAGCTTTCCTACAGTGCACCGGAAGTCTTTCCCCAGGTCCCACAGCACACGTTCCGATATGTGCTGCCTCAGAAACCAGCGGTCGAGCTCCAGGTCGTATTGATAGGTGGCATACTTGGCTCGCTCATTCATGTGGGTTTCTCGGATGAAGACACATAAAGAATTGGAGATGACGACGGCTCTAACGCACGGGTCAGAGTAGCGCTTGGCAGGGATGTTGGCCGCCATTCGCCATTCGTTTTTATTCACGTCATAGATTTCCACAGTTACGGAAGACCCATCTACAGTACTGCTTGGCAGTCTGATACCAGAATTGCTGGCAATATGCAGTCCTCCGATATAGAATATTTTATCACCGAAAGCAGCAGCTGAAGCAAAACATCTACTTGTTTGTCTCATAGCCATTTCTACCCAAGCGTCCGACCTGGGAAAATAACAGTACATCAAGTTGTGTGCCATGACATAAATGCAGTTGTGAACCGCCACCGCTGTGCTCCACTGCCAGGCGCAAGGCAACGGGCTCACCATGGTCCACTCGTCTTTCTCGGTATCATATCTCTCCACAGTTCTCCTGTTGAGTTCTCCACCAACGCTGTCTCCTCCAATTGCATAGATGTATCCTTCACAGCAGACCAGGGATGGCTTTATACGAACAAAGAGCATCGGTGTCTTTGGAAACCAAGTGTTTTGCTGTGCATCAAACCAGTAAAAGCAATTCACAGTTCTGAAGGCAGCCTGGAGTTTGCTGCTTTTACTGTGATTGGTTTTTGTGTTTTTCAGAGGAACTTGCCCACCTGCTATATAGATGTCATTGTCGGGAGTTACAAGCGTCCCAACCTTATGCAAGTCAGCAGGAGGGTTGCAGAGTTTGTAAACTTTTTCTGCCTGGGGGCTATAACAGACAGAAGAATAAAGACTACCGGGGTTTTCAGCAGCAGCTTCAATGAATATCATCATCTCCTCTTTTGTCATACCAAGTCTGGGCTTGAAAAACTTGGGCATGGATTTGTACAGTCCTTGCACCACCACGGATTTATCATTAGGTGGTAAGCCCTGAAACCAGGCTCTCTGCGTTACTTCTGAAAGTGCATCAATTCGGATTTGGCTAAGAACAGAGGACAAATACTGCGATCGTGATTCCGTGTTGTACTCCAGCCATAACATAGCAGCTTCACGAACTGTCTCCTCCTTCTCCACATTTAAATTGTCACTGCTTAAAATATCAATCAGTAGATCGTGTGACAGTTGCATGAAAGCCTCCTGGTGGTACACAGCCGTGAACTTGTGCTCTACCATTCTTTTAGCGCTCTGTTTTAACTCTTCACAGCTGAAGAGATCAGCAAAGCTTAAGAGACGCACACAGTTCTCGGCGTTAATTTTTTTGATTAAGTATTCTCTACATCGTTGTAACACATCATCTACCTGTAATACAAAGAAACAACACACCACTAAGTATTACAGCATAAAATCTATTCTTTCACATACCAGCAGCTGGTAAAAGTGTTGGTAGGTGATTCCTTCATGTACCAGCAGCTGGTTAAAAAGTGTTGGTAGGTGATTCCTTCATGTTCCAGCAGCTGGTTAAAAAGTGTTGGTAGGTGATTCCTTCACATACCAGCAGCTGGTAAAAAGTGTTGGTAGATAATTCCTTCACGTACCAGCAGCTGGTAAAAGTGTTGGTAGATAATTCCTTCATGTACCAGCAGCTGGGTAAAAGTGTTGGTAGGTGATTCCTTCACGTACCAGCAGCTGGGTAAAAGTGTTGGTAGGTGATTCCTTCACGTACCAGCAGCTGGTAAAAAGCATTTAGTGTTGAACACCAGAGTTTAGGTCTGGAATACCAGATATACACAAAAATACAGCCGTGACTTACTCAGCTGATTCATACAGATCAAGCACATCACATGATGATGTCTGCTTGAGAAATTAATTATCTCAAGGGCACTGTTTTACAGTAGGTATATGAAACGTACCTGGCAAACAACTGCCATCTATACTGAGCAAACCAAACAAGAATATTTTGAAATGACTAAACAGACAAGATTATTTAACAAGATAAAGGAAATAAAAGTGGTTCAGAGACTAGCAGCAGTTACTTCCCACTGCGAATAACACCTTCGTACCTGTAGGAAGCAGGCAGTTTCATAAAGCTGTTCCACCGTGCTGTCGCTTATTGCCAGGTTACCCGTGTACGCATAGGTTATGATAATCTGTAAAGTGGCTGCATCCACGTTCCTCAGGTGCACGTGTGTTTGTTTGCTTTCACTCAGCCCGCTCATGAACATGGCTCTGAGGAGAAACACACGTATTAAGACAAGGACCAACAGTACGTACAGTGATCTCAAAGTCACTTAGCACCTCTAAGCCTGCGGTGATTACACTCCAAAAGGTGAACAGTCTTTTTGGTTGCCTGTTTTCTGGTGTTTGGTATTTACCTTAGGCTGCCATCTAGTATTTAAGAGAAAGCACTTGTACAAAACATTCAAAAAAGTACCACTGCTGCCTTCTGGAGAAATATTTTACATGTATGCAAACTCTTCTGTCTTAATCAGCAGAGAAATCTAATGATTTTGAAGTTTTAATGATGAAATTTGAAACCTTTTTGATGTTGGGTGATAAGAGGGAAGAAATATCCTCCAGAAAATACTGTTGAAATATATAAAGCTAGATTTTAGATTCTAAAATAAAAGCAGCAGCTTTGTGCAATGGACTGAGCTAAGTCATATCAAAAAGCACACTCTGGGAGAAAGTTAGTTCAGAAAAGGGAGCGAGCACTAGCACTCCATGAAGTATTCCTTATATACCAATCATAATAATATGCAGTAAACTTCAGGTTATTATGACAAAATATAGACAAAGAAATCAATGACACACAAAACTATCGGTCTGGAGGGAAGAAAAAACCCAAACAAAAAACCCCAAGTATTTCCATTACATCTTCCTGAAAAAGTAGAAAGGCAATTTAAAAAAAAGGTTATTGTTTCCATAATGCTTTATGTGCCTATTGCCCATCTGGGTTTTTTAATTGCAACACAGTTAAGAAATAACTGGATTCTCATACTATAAACCAGGTACTTGCCAATTTTCTTAAAATGAGGAACATCGCTTTTAAGAGCTTTGTATTAATTCAGATTTGGTATTTATGGTTGTATTGAAAATTCAGCTCGAGGCTCTTTATAGTTATTTGGGGCTTTTTAGGAAATGAGATACGAGAGAAGTTAGAAGGGCTGGTGGGTGCACCCTGCAGACCTGCCTCCAGCTGCAGAGGCGACAGGGACATGGAGACCTGCTCCCTAAACAAAGCCATTCCCAGAAGCATCTGATATAGAGGCAGCGCCCTCCTGCCCCATCCCCATCTCTTGCTCTTCTTCCAAGCTCCTTAACTCAGGGCAAGTTGTATTTTAGGAGGGATCACTGACTGGCCAAGTGAGTTATCAACTTGCCACACAGCTTTTAAAGGAAAGCAAGACCACAGGAGTGCCAGGAGAGACTCCTCTTCATCGAAAGGAAGAGGCAGCTGTTAGAGAACCTGGCTCTGGTGTGTGCTGACACGCTGCTGAGTGTCCTGTGCTGGGCAGCACCGCCTTCAAACGCAAAGACAGAAGGTGAGCTGGCTGCAGTCGTACACAAGGGCTGGATCACGCCAAGAGATGATTTTCTGTTCTTCCCCCTCTACCCCACAGCCTCCTTCAGGGCTATCAATTTTTCATAATAAAGCTAAATTTAGGAAGCTGAGCATCTATTTTGTAAACCAAAGAAGAGAAGAAAAACAGAACATGACAAAACCACAAGCTTGATCCTTCTTTTAACCAGTGCCAAAACCTCATTCCATAAATAATAAACAAACACATATGAATAAGAGATCTGACTGCGTATTCTAATGCACCACACTGCGTGGACTCGTGACAGCTTCCATGATTAGCCACCCACATTAAATCTGGCCACGTTTCCAGTGGCTGTTATTTTATAGACTGTTGGAACTATGTCATCTGCAGAAGACCAACAGCAATAATCATTATCTAGTGACCACATAATATTTGTTGCTAAAAATTGTACCAGACTCATGGGAGATGAAAAAATTAAGACAAACACCAGCAGCAACAAAAATGTATGTGAAAGTAATAAATTAATCCTTGAATACTTCCTTGCATAAGGAGTTATTCTCTATATTCTATACAAGAAAGCACACAAAATACAGCAAATATTTTAGAAGTGTTCTGTATAGTGAGCCCATCTCAACAAGAAAATGGAATTTGCAAAACTTCCCCAGATTAATTGGGAAAGAAAAGTTATAATCCCTCCACGATGCATCAGGAAGGTAAAACACTCATTTCAAACATCAAGATTTCCTTCCAGACAAGCAATTAATTATACTGTGTTGCCAACAAAAAATGATGAATCACTGCAGAAAATTCATGGTGCCTCATCTTCCAGCACTTACTAAGAAGGTATCCGCAAAAAGTAGTAGCACTCAACATATCTTATCAATAAAAACTTTTCAACAGACAACAAACAGGACAGCTGGGAAGCAGGAGCTACCGCCTGAAAAACTGCAACTGCATTTCAGTGGGGAAAACAAAAACAAACAGAAGGCTTCTGCTAAGAAACTACAGCTAACAAACATGACAATGGAACTCCTACAGCCAAGGCTCAATAATCCCTTGTTACCCTACCCAGGGAAATAAAAAAGATTAAATATTTAAAGATATTAGTATGAAGAATAAGAAATTTACTAATTATTCAGACTGAATTAACTCGCTAAAGAAAACAAATCATCACAAGTGTGATTTCCTCCCCCACTTACTGCAAAAACCACAGGACCTCTCCAGAGTAAGTCACCAGATGCTGGAAAAGCTATTTGACTCTTGGTGTTGGCAAATAATGAATGGTATTTAGGTATTTTACTTACTTTGCTGACCTTTAAGACCCTCTACAACACATGAATTGTTAATCAATTCAGGATTATGCCACTCAAAATCAGGTATCATAGATTTTCTAGAATTAACAGATCCTGCTTTGCATACTTACCTGAAATACGAGCTGCATGTTGCAAGAACCATCTTATGGCAGGGAAATTCAGTGCCCTCCACAATCAACACTATGTCAGTTAGCAACTGCTGTTCATAAAAGAATTTCAACTGCTCCAGCAAGGACACAGCATACTCGGTATTGATCTGCCTCTCGTCCTGGGTAGACATGACTGTATTCCATTAATATTTCCAGGACTAGGGAGAAAAGTCAAGATCTTTTCACCAGAGAAAGGTCAGTTGAATATTCCTGAAGTAACCAGGGAAGAAACGGCAGGAGGTCTGTAGCCTTCAGAAGTGATACTGATAAAAAACCGCAGCGTTATCTTGGACTGCCGAATCAATGTTTCAGACTTTGACCTGCTCTTAGGTCATCATGCTTTGACTCGAGATCACAATCTGTTCAGAGCCTTTCAAGAGCATCTGCAGAGCTCCTGTTGAGATCTACGATGCAGCAAAAGAACGAGCACAAGCCAAGCCTGAGGTAGATTTCGTGGTAACATCTCGCGAGCAGTGGCTGCACTTCAGTGACTGAAAGCAGGAAAAACAGAATTAATTTACACA
The DNA here is from genome assembly GCF_000700745.2 of Antrostomus carolinensis. NCBI lineage: Eukaryota > Metazoa > Chordata > Aves > Caprimulgiformes > Caprimulgidae > Antrostomus > Antrostomus carolinensis. Next base: position 6,833 of record NW_010291247.1, on the reverse strand, counting down.
TTAGCACCGTTTCAAAACCCCTTCACAGTTACCCCTTAAAAGTAACTAACAAACTTATTTCTAAATTAGTACTTCATGACTTGCACATAAACTCTTGTTGTGAAAAAATTAACAACAAAAGTATTGAACAGAAATGTAAAGCAGAAGAGTTTGTACATTAATTCTCATCAAGACCTGGGCTCGTGAATTAAGAGAATTTATTTTGTCAACACACTTCTAAGACTGGAGAGTTAAAATGAGGTTCAGGAAGACTTTATTCCTCTTCCAAAAATTACCCATTTTTCCCACCGAGTATACCCCTGCAGTTCCTTCAACCATTGATAAGATAGCCACATTTTTATCATTTTCATATTAAACAGCTACTTTTTCTGCTCCTCTGGTTTCCTCTACTTACAGCCTATCAATACCAGGCCACTAAAAATATAAACGCAGTTTCTTCAACATTCCATAATTTTCCAACTAAACTCTCAACATCATCATCAACCCATTTATTTCACCTTTAGCATTCTACTAGAGAAGAAGCAGAACCAGAGTTAAGGATTAAAACCACCAGTGCTTACTTGGGACATCTTTTCTGTGCTGAAGGGCTTCACCTATTAACATTTCACATTCCTTTTTTATTTTATTTGTTTTCCTTCTGAGTCATTTCCATACAGCCAGGTATGCAGACAGGAGAAAACAAAAATAAGGAGGGAAGAGGAGCAAAGAGGGCTGGAAGAGCACAGATCAAAACACTTGGAGTGGCTATAAAGCAATGACCACCAGCTACCAAAGTCTGTTTTCTTGTTTGGACATTTCTCCTCTTAAAACTGAGGTCGGGTTTTATCTTATTTTCCACGTGAACACAGAAACATAATAAAGAATGGGATAGTTGTGACAGTAAAATCACCATCATAAAGGACACCAGAGTGCCTCATCTATCAAATACTTCCAGATTTCTTTAATCTTGCACTATTGTTTTGATTTCCAAAATCAAAGAATAACCAGGGACTTGTTTCTCTAATGTCCAAGTCATCACTATCACTATAGTTCATGATGAACTGCGAGTGCAGAAATGCCTTACTTGAAACATCATCCTTTACATTCCACACAAAAACACATGATTTGGTGTGAGATGAAGGCTGCAGAAATACCTGCCAGCCATATCGAAGATCTGCTCTTTCAACAGAGCCCTGCCTGTTGAAATACAATTCAAAGACAGCTGTCTTTTAACATTCACTCACTTGAAACAAAGATGCTTAATTAATTACCACTAATTTAGCATCACTGATCTGTTTTCAGTGAAGAAGTCTACACCAACAGGAAGCTCAAACTCTTTGTTTTCACTGGTTATTTAAGTGGAAAACAGTCCAAACAGTCAAATGCAATGTTCACTGTTTGTTCAGGCGAAGGCAGTTAATGAAGGAAAATGAAAAAGGTGTTAATACCTGGGGGAGGAAGAAGGAGAGACTGTGATCCAGTGTAACAACAGATGTTAGCATAAGTCTTGGCTTCAGACCTTCGAGTTTCAGGTGCAGTTAACTGCTGAAGTCACTAATCCACAAGCCTATCAAGGATCTACAAAGATACTGCTCACTTTAGGTGACCTGCTTCAAGTCACGGCTTCCTTTCACTAAATTAGGTGAAATTCATCCTCATTCTGCATCACTGACCACTCTCCTGGTTATCTGGTAACAGCTTAACATGCAACCTAATCCACTGACAGATTTTGCACTGAACTTTAAATGGCTAGAGAGACATGCAGACTTCCTAAGTGTCACAGGAATAAATAGGTTGTGGCTCTACTGGTATCCCAGGTCTCTCTACAGCATTGTTTTTCCTGGCTTTGGAGTAAGGTTTCAACAATACAAGGCAGTGGGCTAAGCTCTGCTCAGCAAAATATCAGTAGTATTAAGCTTTATCTAAAGAAGTCACTGATATCATAACTTCCTCCTCTGATGTAATTTTAAAGAATATAAATCTTCAGAAACAGGAAAAAAAAGAGCAAAACTAATATGCACTGGTTTAGTCATTAGGTAGCAGAACTAGTCAAGGATGCCAGGGAGAAATTGATATACACCTGCTAGTGAGATTAAAGACACTTTTGGCAGCATGCTGCTGACAGTCGTAACTGCAAAAGCAGACCTGTTCAACAGAAGACGAGTTGAAACTGTGAAATTAATCACTATAAATAGCTGGAACATTTGAGTATGACCCTCAGTAGCAGCAAAGGCTGAGGAGATGACAGGAGTCTTGTGGCAGAACATTTATGTGATGTGAACCACCTCTGAACTGTAAATTGACAGAGCTGGAGTCCTTGGTTTACAGATGATCTGACACCATCTCGTTTCCGCGATGTGCTCCAGGAAGGTGCACATGGTAGGAACACGCTCCGTACACGATTCCTGGTTTCCACATCCATGCTGCATTTTGCTGCCAATGATAACCATTTGCTGAAGAAGAAAATTGTGTATTTGTCACAAAGTCAGAAGTCAAATCCCACTCCTGTGTAATGGAACCATACTAAATAGTCCTCAGGAGAACAACACATACATCAAGGATCTCTGAATTTCTGGTCCAAAATTACCATCATTTCTATTGTCATTTGCTTAAGAGAAGTGAATCTGTTCAAAACATTTGGGTAAGTGGTGCAGGAACACCTGGAAAGGCACATCCAAGACTACTCACCTCTCTGAAGAGCTTCAAGACAATTTTAAAGGAGATACTCTCCTCACCCTAGAGGCTTTAAAACAGAAGCACTGAAGTAAGAATCAGCTTCTCCAAAGCCACGTAGTTGCCAAAGGAGAACTGCAAGAGGCTCAGTTCTCCCCAGCCCCAGCCTAACATCTCTCTCACTACATCGCCCTTGGCTGGCACACAGATCGTAAATCTCAGCGCACTGAAAAGCTGTGAACGTGAAAAGATGTCCATGGACACACAACAGTCTTCTGCAGTTCTCCTAACTGCACGGCGGTGAACATTTCCAATTTATGGCTGAGGTTAGCTTAACATCCTGAACTGAAATCGACAGAATAAAAATAACCCTTGAATACAAGTTCTACGAATAAGACTTTCCCCTGCAACGATGTCGCTGGAACAGCCGTTTTGTTCTGGGTGACTTCTCGGAAGGTCAGCTATCTAAAGCAGGACTGGAAGGGAGCTGCTGGAAGGCCACGGCAGTTCTGGGTTGCAAACAAAACCAAAGTATTCCCAATGATCCAAAGTAACTCCTTATCAAGCTGGAGAGCAACATTACGTTGATAAGAGGATTTGTTTTTAAGTAATTATTTCCTATAGCTTAAGTAATTTTAATGAGGTGGCTTTTAACATTTGATCGCATACTTCAAATCTGAGATCATTCCCAAAAATAGTCAACAAATGTTAATGAGTTATGGGACAGGCTATTAATTGCCTTCCTTGAATCCATTTATCTTCTGAGGTCAGGCAAAGATTGATAAACAGATACATACGGCACTACACCCATGGAAGTGTTAGCGCTGTGCTTCAGGGAGAACAGGGAATAACTACATCGGCTATTTCCAATTTAATGAGTAGGAAAAGGTACAAGATACATAGATAAAATATTCTTCAACTGAACTAATTCAGAACAAAATTTGCTTTATTTTATTCCAAATTATGAGAAGGGCAAAACAGATCTATAGATCTGTTTCTTTTAAGATATTTTGATTCTAGGAAAAGAAATAAATTCTTCTTAAAATCCCATTAAGACATCTGCCAGATTAGATGCCTAATTTCCAATAAAATTCTGGGAAACACTTAAGGACCTAGGAAAGTCTCACAGCTTCCTATCTGCTTCTTCAGTCATCTAAACAGCTCTTGAATTCTAACTTCACTAACTACAATTCACACTTCAATAAACCTGTATGTTTGGAAGAAAAAAGAGAAAAACAACAACCAAAACTTATTTCCCTGGACATTCAACTTATTTAATCTAGTTTTAAATAATAAATAAAAAAAAAAGGTTTAAATACTACTTCTGTGCACTTTCAATCAAATTCCTACTTCCATCCAAGTGCAGCTTCATACAAATCACAAGTAAAAACAAGTCTAAAGAAATGAGTCATTCACTATTTTTAACATAATAAAATGTCAGAATTAAGAACTGAACCGTAAGCCAAACTCCAGCAGCGTTCACGTGTGTAGGGACAGCAATCCACCCAGCAATCCTCCCAGCCTGCAATGGAAGGACAAAGCTCAGGAGCTTTCACACTTAGTTACCATTAAGGATATGCTGAGTTACAGATCAATGTATTTCAAAATTATTATACCAACTAAAGGCAAGGAGGAATACAAGTACTAAAAATGATTAAAATCAATTATTTAATTCAATACACCTCGTCAATAGATCAAAAAGATAGGAAAGAAAGAAGAAAAAGGAGTTGGAAGCTCTGGATTCTTGAGTAATGTATCAAATTTGCATCCTTGGCAGTGAAAAAGAAATAGGTAATTGATGAAGCAGTTCCAGACTTGGAAGTTTTCCTCTCTTCTAAAGCCATCAAAGGTGTCTTTGATAGCACTGCAAGCCAGAAACCAGAGGACATCAAGGAGATTCTAATAAGGCAACAACATGAAATTTCACAACAAAAAAAACAAGGACCAATTTATTCCTACAATGTTATCATCTTGAAAATGACTATTCACTTGAAAACGACTATTTTCCATATGTATTATGCTTGGGAGGCGAGTTACAACCTTGAGGCAGGTGAGCTTTCAGAAACCAGGCAGAAGGTAGAGACGAGAAGCGTCAGACTCCACGCTAACGGACGTGTTTGCTCACAATGCACTCCTCATTACCAGCTTCTTTCCTGTTTTTCTGCTCCTAAAGGAAGTTATACACTAAAGGAAATACCTGCTCAGAAATAAAATTAGCACAAGATAAACCAACAACTTGGCAAAGGGCCTTTTACACTGAGCACAGGTAGTTTCCATCCCCAAGGGTGTTTCTGTTTTGTGGAAAGACTTGACCTGTTTTGGTAAATTAACCTTTGAAAAGAAAATAAGTGGGTCATGGATGTCTCCAGTAAGATCCAGCCATATCCCATCTATCTACAGAAAAGTGTGGGCTTTTTCTTTCCCTCTCTGAACTCTCCTATGTTAATGAAGCTAGTCTGTTTTATTTAACAACTTTAATTCCAGTTCACAAGTATACATCGCTCCCTTAAATATTCCCTACGAGATATGATGATGTCCAACTATAAATTCAAGCACTTCTACATGAAGAAATTAGATTAATAATTAATGTAGCTTATCTAACCATAAGTTAGTTCCTGAAAGGCTAAGTGTCTTATAATGGATATGTTATTCATGCATATAAAATTTATTCTCAAAATACAACAGCCACTGAATTAAGGAAGAGAAATTTTAGGATTTGCACCAATTCTGGTCTGTTTCATAATCACACAACCAAAAAAAAAACCCAACAAAAAACCAACCCTGTCTCAAAAAAACCTCAACAACACCCACCTATCCAAAACGTAGTAAAAAAAATACTAAATAAGCAGTTATAATACTGCTTATGTATTATATACATAATGTTCTTATGCATATACTAAATGTTCATTCTTCTGCTTCAGTCTGTTCCTGCAAGATGCTCGTTACACAGCACCAAGTATAACAGGACCCTTTTACTCCACAGACAAAAATAATTGGCAAAGAGTGTGACATCTATATCCAGATCATGAGACCATATGATTTATACATCTGAGTATATTAAAATTAATATTAAATATATATATATTAAAAATTACCTACTTTTCCTAGTACATTTATGAGAAACCAAGCTAAATTGATCATGTATTTTAATAATACATCACCTTAACAAAATCCATGCAGGTACAGCCCTAGGTGAGCTCCCAACAGCACACAGCCTTCCAGGTCCACTACGATCACCAAGTATTGTAGAAAGCCAAGCTGTGGCTTTGCAAGGAAACCTCTGAAAACACAGATGCTAACTACAACACGAGTCCGTTTCTAAATCATAGCTCAAGTTATTTCAAAGGCAGCAGGGAGCTATCTTGTTCGGAACAGAAATAATAGTAAAGCTGGAAAAACCTTTAGGCATGCAGATGGCTCGCTTCAAAGCTGTACTGTGCATATATTTAATCTATAGAAGTTCAGTAAGAAATTTAACTCTTCCAACCCACATGTAAACATTGAAGCCCAACCTGGGTAGATACTAACACGATATATCCACACACAACTAGCCATCTCGGCAAGGAAAGGCGGATAGTTACAAGAAGCAGCAATGTCACTACAGTGCTGTTCTCTCGCAGACTTCATCGTGTCTGCTTCTCCAAGCGTCTCAAAGAAAAAAGAAAAGCCACCCAAGTCACAAACATCCCAACCTGCTGAGCTGGAAAGGAAGGAGAACTGATCACTGCCCACCCCACCACAGCCCGGAGCTTATTGTCCCCTCTCGCTGGCGGGATGGAGCGACACAGTACTAAGAATCATACAATCATAGAATCGTAGAATGGTTTGGGTTGGAAGGGACCTTAAAGATCATCCAGTTCCAACCCCC
>NW_010291247.1:0-214 GCF_000700745.2 Antrostomus carolinensis | reverse complement strand
CGTCACCAGGGGAGACCCAGCCACAACTTTCTTGGGCAACCTGGGCCAGTGTCTGACCACCCTAAGGAAGGGACACTTTTGCTTTCCTCTTCCTGACACCCAGGTGCGCTGCGCCGTTCCGCCCGTCCCGTCCCCCCGTTGCTTTAATGCCTTCCCGGAGAACACCCCGCCAGCCCTAAGGACGGCGACACCTTCCCGCTGCGCCAGTACAGCC
>NW_010291246.1:0-1870 GCF_000700745.2 Antrostomus carolinensis | reverse complement strand
GGCTGTGTTGGGTTGATGGTTGGACTCGATGCCATTAAAGGTCTTTCCCAACCAACACAACTCATTAACTCCATGGTTAAGGGGTTTGTTATCAGCTGTGGTTGGGGAGCAGCTGGACCTGGGGCTGATCCCACCTCCCACCGAGGGTTGGTAACTCCAAAAAGAACCAAGAAACCTCCCCCCCCTTCAGTACCTTTCTGAGAAAGCTCCAAGGTCAGAGCCTCCTCTGGATCCTGGTCTGCAGAGAGGTCCCCACCAGCAGCAGCAGGCAGGGAGGAGGCCTGGGATGCCAACGAGCTTTCCGAGGCTGAGGGGAAACAGGAACACGTCAGGGCAGGACAGTGCCACCTCCCCGTGCTGTGACCATCACCAACCACCCTCCTCGAGGAGCTCCATGGGGAGAAGACACAGCAGGAAGGCCCTGGTGTGCTGGTTTTTACTGGGACAGAGTTAATTTTCCTCCCAGTAGCTGGTAGGACGTTGTGTTTTGGATTGAGGGTGAGAATGAAGCTGAGAAGATGCAGATGTTTGAGTTGTTGCCCAGCAGTGATGACACTGAGGCAAGGACATCTCCCAGGGTCTCACCCCACCCCACCAGCAGGACTGGGAGTGCACAAGAAGCACTGGAAGGGGTTGCCCAGGGCAGTGGTGGAGTCACCTTCTCTGGAGGGATCTGAAAGTCATGGAGATGTGGTGCTGAGGGACATGGGTTAGTGGTGGAGCTGGCAGTGTTGGGTTCATGGTTGGACTTGATGATCTTCAAGGTCTTTTCCAACCTCAATGATTTGATGGTTCTATGTCCCTGTCACTGCAGGGGGGTTGGAACTGGATGGTCTTTAAGGTCCCTTCCCACCCAAACCAGCCCGTGGCTCCATGATTCTGTGACATGAGGAGAAGCTGGTGGGCTCATAAGATCAGGGACCACCAACCCATCCTGAGCAGCCCACACCAGAGCTGGGTGTCACCACTGCACCCTGACAGCTGCTGCTCTTCCACGGCAGAGCCAACACTTTGATGATTCCATGAAGATGAGGAAGAACTTCTTGACATGGAGGGTGACACAGCCCTGGGGCAGGCTGCCCAGAGAGGGTGTGCTCACCATGTGGTGTCCATGTGTCCACACATGTGCACATGAGGACTTGAAACACCCCAACTGCCCGAAGTTCTGGGCTGTAGACTACAAACTGGAGACCTCAAGGTCTCCCAGTGTGGCTCCTGGTATGTGGCTTCAGGAGCCCAGAGCTTCATGGTCGTATGTGGTGTCCATGTGTCCACACATGTGCACATGAGGACTTGAAACACCCCAACTGCCCGAAGTTCTGGGCTGTAGACTACAAACTGGAGACCTCAAGGTCTCCCAGTGTGGCTCCTGGTATGTGGCTTCAGGAGCCCAGAGCTTCATGGTCGTGGGGCTTGTACCACTGTCAGGGATGGTGTCATGAGGACGGGGCCAGACTCTTCTCAGTGGTGGCCAGTGACAGGACAAGGGGCAATGGGCACAAACGGGGACACAGGAAGTTCCTCGAATTCATCTCAGGGTGACACAGCCCTGGGACAGGCTGCCCAGAGAGGCTGTGGAGTCTCCATCTCTGGAGATGTTCAAACCCACCTGGATGCTTTCCTGCTGGAGATGGACCTGCTTTGTCAGGGGGGGGTTGTACTGGATGATCTCCAGAGGTCCCTTCCCACCCCACCACTCTGTGATTTGATGATTCTCCCAGGACTGGGGCAAGTTGGCAGCTTCTCTGGGCCACAGGTTGTCACCTCAAGTCCCTCAAGGAGCCACCCCAGCAGCACTGACCTTTCTGCACCTCCCGCAGGGAGCTGCTGACGATCGTCCACCACCTCTGCGCCTCCCGCTCCTCCTGGA
>NW_010291245.1:0-3321 GCF_000700745.2 Antrostomus carolinensis | reverse complement strand
TCCGCCACAGCGCCCACCCGTGAATTCTTTATTCCGGGGGAAAAGGGCAGAGGACTGTGTTAATTGGCACCTAATTTTCCACCGAGCGTCTCCTGCGTGGAAGGGCGGCTGAGGGCTGAGCTCCCTTCCAAATAAAGCAGCGGTTCTATTTATGGCCGCGGCTTAGAGAGGAGCAGATCTCGTGTACCATGGTGGAAGTTCTTGAAAAACAGCCAAAGTACAGAGGTCAAGTTTCCTGTACTGACAGCAACTGAGTGGGACGCGAGACGGCAACGACCTTCGCGAGGATCTGGGGGTAGCTGGAAAACCGGGTCGCTGTGCCTGTTTCACTGGTGGCTGGGTTCAAATAATAAATTACTGCAGTATATTTCTTACCAGGGTGGAGGCTGGAGAGGGTCTACTTGAAGGCCTGTCACTGCTTCAGCTGTGGGAGCCAGTGGGAGCCTTGCCAAGGGGTTCACATTGTGAAGATGAGGGTCAGGCCCCCAGTATTGCTTGGCCAGTGATATTATGCGTAAGAAAACAGGTAGTTGTGCTGCCCACTGGGATCTGACTCTTCATTAGAAATTAAGGGACAAGGTAGGCAATATGATTGTTTTGCAGATTTCCCTGGGGTCTACTTTTAAGAAATCGTAAAAATCCTTGATGATGCCTTGCCCAAAGCCAGTGCTTTCCATAGCTGCTGCTGTTTAGAGGCAGCAGCTCGCAGGAGTTTTACAAGGAGTCCAACGCAAATAGATTCTACCAGCATGCTGGTGAAACTGCCTGTTCTTGGAAAAGCTTATATGGAAGGATTTAATGTTGACAAACTTAAGTAGTGATGTCTCAACTGTGAAGAATCTGTTATTTAAGCAACTTTACAAAGCAAAAGTGCTTATCATTAAAGCGAGAGTATTCCCTTTTGTTTTAGGAGATGATGGAGGCTTTAAACATCTATGCAATTTGATATGCACATAATTTGATAGTCTGTTTTATAAGGAGTTGATTAGAATCAGAAAAATCACCCTCTCAAACTCCAGCAGAAGAGAGCAACGCAACGTGTGCAGATCAAACAGCCTTGAAATGGAAAAAGGATTTATATAGTGGCAAGTTGGGCAATGGCTCTTAAAACTACAGCTGTATTCTTCTAAACACTCTTTTACCTTATTGGTGAATTGATAAGTTATGATTCACTGCCATTTGATGTTAAATTTACTGTCACAAAACATTAGCTGTTACTTGCTTATACCAGAGGGTTACTTTTTTTTAATTCTTGGGTGCTGAGAGTTGTCCAAGACCAGGCTGTTACAGCCTGCAGAGAGCATTTTCTCATCAAGTTTTTCCCAGAAGTGTACACTTCCTTCTTTCCAGTGTTGATAATACTTTAATACAAGCTTTTTTTTTTTTTTTAAAACATTCATGAAACATATTAGCTGCCTCATGTCTGTAAGGCACAGAAGGCCAAGTATCACTTTTCTCACCAGCTGGGACAATTTTAGCAATAGTAATCAGTTTAATTTCCCAGCTTGAATCAAAACACTGCTATTTACACTCCCATTGTGTGGTGATATCCTCCCCTGTTTACATGCCCCAGGTTTAAAATTTAACTACAAAAGACAAGCCTGAAAAAGTAAACAAAAAGCACGGTGATATCGCTCCTGCATTGAACTTGGGAAGCGTGGCTAAACAGGATTACGTGTATTATTAGGGTCCTGATCCGGCAGTCCTCACTGAAGTCGTAACTTACACGGGAGCTTCGCCAAACGCTGAGCAGGGGCAGAAGGCTGCAACAGTTGGCACTAAAGGAGCAGGACGTCAATCGCCTTATAATATGGGGCATTTTTCTCCCAAATATTTAAAATAGATCTATATGGATTTGTCTCAGTGGCTTTAGTTGGTAGCAATTTCTGGGAAAGAGGGGTCCGAGATGTCCCATGGTGGAGTATTTTTGGGATATATGTGCCTTCTCCTAAGGCACTGGAAATGAAACACCGTCCGTTCTGGTGCGATGCAGATCTGGATTGATGTAGCCATCATCTCCCCCGTTAACCATGTGAGGTGAGAGGGATGGGAGGTCACCCAACCACCCTCTCTTCCCAAATTACAAATAGTTGCATGTTAAGCGCTCGGTCTTTTTACACAGCTCTTCCAGGTGAGATAATAAATATACAAAAGAACAAAGTCTACTATATAAATGAAAGCAGATTTATAAAATTACAAGTTTAATAGATAAATATAATAAATACTTTATGCATCATAACTCTGGACAACTACATTTAAAGCAAGTATGTTGGCAAGTCACAAAAAAGTTGCGCCTTGGCAACTTTTATTTTTCATAAAACCACACTGACAGGCATATTACAATGTTACGTATGAGGCTTTATGCTGTAAGTATGTTCAAATCCCGCTCACCTACCGAGTTCACCATGACATATATATGGGTGTAGTGTACTTTCTATTTTGGAATGTCTTTTTGCACACCAACACGGTTGTACAGATAGATGTTCTACTTACCAGGGACAGTGGGGAAGAGTTTTGAAGAAAAATACTGGTAAATGACTTCTAGAAAAACTAAAGCATTTCTTAACTTTTTATTGACATTGGCAAATTAAAATAGAATAAATTAACAATATTTTCTCAAAAAAATGTTTTGTACAAAAATACTGTCAAAATTTCCTGAAAAGCTTTCAACACAGTAGTATCTTTTCATGTACTGAATAAACTATATTAGCACAGTGTCAAAATGCTGAAGACAGAAACAAAATAATAATAATTAAAAAAAAAAAAATCTGTGAAATGGTTGCCACTAGTCAACATTCCATCCACACCATATTATTGTCTGTACATATGGGGGAGGGGGAATGGGTAGCAGACTTTTAAGTAACAGTATTACTTTTCCTGATCTGGAAAGGTTTGGCCCACATCTGTTAAGCTTCCAGTTTAGCATATTAAAAAAAAAAAAAAAAAAAAAATTAGTCTGCACTGCAATGCATAGTTAAAAATTAAGCAAGATGGCAGCATTTGTGCAGTAGTATCTGCCCTTCAAAGTTCATGCAACCAACTAATGCAATTTTTTTTCCCCTGTTCACTCAGAATTTGAATGCAGTTCAAGTCACTGGAAACCATCGTTTACAAAATCCGTAAGATTAAGCAATTTGCCAAGATTAATATCTAACAGTTCAGCACTGTGGGAATTATGGGCACGTTACTGCGAGGAAATTAAAGAGAGCGAGGAGGGGAGGGGGGTGACCAACATAAAAAGGCAGAGTTTGCTAGAAATTATTACTAGGGGAGGGGACGTGAATGTCAAAGCTACAAAAAAAAGTGGCAGCTATTTAAGGG
>NW_010291244.1:0-6345 GCF_000700745.2 Antrostomus carolinensis | reverse complement strand
TGAGCGAGCGGCTCTGTGGGGCTGAGCTGCCAGCTGGGGTTAAACCACAACACTCAGGCTGGTCCAAGAGTGACCGAGGAGCATTTGAACAAAACAAAGCACAAGCCTGTGTCTGACTCTGCAGCGGGATGATCTGCCCTGCAGCCACCAAACTCTACAGCTGAAACATCCAGGAAAGAAGTAAGAAGTGATTGTCTCAGACTTCCCGCTTTACAGCTCAGGGTTCTCCTCCCCACCAGCCCCCAGCTCTGCACTGCTGTTGAGGATCTCAGGCAGCTGAGGAACAGCTTGGGCCTCTGCACGCTCTCTGCGTGACAGTTGAACTTGACTGGCAGCCAAACATGGCACCGCTGCTCGAACCCTGCCTCCCCCTTCCCCCTCCACTAGGGAACAGGGGAGAGCATGGGAGGGGGAAAGGTGAGGAGACTTGTGGGTTGAGATAAGAACAATTTAATAATTGGAGTAAAATAAAAATAAGATAGTAATGATAATAACAATGATAATAACATATACATATATATACACACACACATATATAAAAATGAGTGGTGCAGAGTACAATCCCCCCCCCCCCGCCAACAGCCATCCCAGAGGAGCGAAAAGGAACCCCAAACCAGAAACCACAATCCTGGAAGAGTGAGCCCAAGCGATTCCCAAGAGAATCCCCCACTTTCCAGTCATCCCTGGTTAATATACTGCACATGAGGTGCTGTGATATGGAATATCTCAGTTACACATTCAAATGCCAATTCTGGGTTTTGCTAATTACTGCACTTCCCCCCTCCCAGTCCTTTGCACTTGCAAACCACCCAAACATGGTGTCCTTGGACCTTATCAACGTTCTTCTCATAACAAACCCCACACTGAAACCAAAACACAGAGCTTTCTAGCTGCTAAGAAGAAAACTAACTCTATCCCAGCAAAACCAGGACACTCTGCTTTGCCACAGCTGCCCCTGCTGACTCTGAAGGGCTTTTTTTTCTCCTCCTGCCAACCTTTCAAGCGAGCAGCTTACTGCTCACAGACCACACATCAAATCTGTGAGTGCTTCAACCACCACAGCCTGGGCTGACACAGCCTCTTCCTTCTTCCTCCTTTGGATGTGTGTACTGGAAAGCTGCAATCACGTCCCTATCGATCCATCTCTAGTGTACAAACTTCACTATGAACAGCTAAATCACAACGACATTACAGGCCTCCCAGGCCGGGGGCTGCAGTGGAGAGCAGCCAGCTCTGCTGAGGACACACAGCGCTTTTTCTTTTTCATTCTCAACATCTGCAGTTGCTGAATGTTCCTGCGCTGCAGGGCAGGCAGCTGCGAGGCAGGAAGCTGCTGGGACTGCGAGGGGTGTCTTGGCTTGTTGAAGGTGTTCAGGGATTTTAGCCAGGAGACACTTTCCAGGATGAATCTAGTATTAAATACATAGTACTATTTTTTTCCCCCTACCATACTGGCTTGTGAGATCCTTTCCCCCCACAGCTCAAAGGAGATGAAGCTTCCTAAGCTTGCAAAAATGACAAAAGAACTGCAGTGACTAAGTATAAATGACCACATTTCATCCGATCTTAGAAGTTTCCTGTGGGATGATGAACATATTCCATCAATTAGTGAAGCCACAAGGACTTGAACACCCTTCTGGATTCATTCAGCCAGAATCCTCGCTGGGGACTTCAGAGCTGCCAAAATTTGCCACAACCACCTCCAAGTCTTTGCATCTGCCAAAGCTCGTTGCCATGAAAACCAGTACGTGGTATTTCATTTTCCCTCAAGAGTCTGACACAGCACAAGAACGTGTCCAATTCAAAGTAGTATTTCAAAAACAAGGGGAAAAAATAAAGCTCTGCCTGAAATGGAAAAGCTGGCCGTGACTTTATTTCATATTATTGCGTAAAACTCATCTGTGTTCGCAGGGCTGGGCTCCCAGCACACTGGAAATTCTTTTTGATACCCCTCCTCATTTGATGCTTTATAGTAAAACACACTTTGTTTCTACTTAAAAATCGACCGCTGCAGGTATTCACTCAGAAAAGCAACAAAAAGCAGGATTTCAAGCAAGTGATTTCCAAAATGCTGACCTTCCATAAATCATTTCAGGATTATAACTTGTAAGACGCTCAGTTAAAAGCAGCACGTGTTGCCTCCTGGGCACAAAGCGAGTGAGCACCCATGGAAACATCTGAAATGCACCCGAGCCGCGTAGCGGAAGGGCAGGCGATGGGACTGGGAGAACCTTTTGGCTCTCAGGCAACACAGATCTTCTCTCTTGTCACAGAAAAAGCCTCCAGACCAGCACATTTAAATTTAGATGATGATTTGACAGAGCAGAATTTGCTATAGCATAAGGATCTCTGCTCTGGTACAATCTCCAATCTGCCACCGGGGCTTTTAACAACTGTTCCCGAGCTCCAGACTGAAACAATCAATAATTTTAGATTCGATTCTGACCTCTGGCAGCGAGAAAAACACACCACCAGCGCTGCAAAAGAACTACTTGCAGGGTACACGGGGACTCTTTACCCATGTCCTGGGATTTCCCTATCTAGTGGCACCTTCAGCAGCTCCCCACGCAGGAGATGTCCTCCCACCGCTCTTTACTCACTGAAGAACATTATTTAGGCCATGAACACGTCTCACTCTGTGCTCATGGAAAAAACAGTCTCACAGTGCACAAGTAACCGCAGAAAATGGCCAAATCAAATCACAGAATCACAGAATATCAGGGATTGGAAGGGACCTCAAAAGATCATCCAGTCCAATCCCCCTGCCCGAGCAGGAACCTAAATGAGATCACACAGGAAGGCGTCCAGGCAGGTCTTGAATGTCTCCAGAGAAGGAGACTCCACAACCTCCCTGGGCAGCCTGTTCCAGTGCTCTGTCACCCTCACTGTAAAGAAGTTTCTTCTCAAGTTTAAGCAGAACCTCCTGTGTTCCAGCTCACACCCATTGCCCCTTGTCCTACCATTGGACATCACTGAGAAGAGTCTGGCTCCATCCTCCTGACATTCACCCTTAACATATTTATAAACATTAATTAGGTCTCCCCTCAGTCTCCTCTTCTCCAAGCTAAAGAGACCCAGCTCCCTCAGCCTTTCCTCATAAGGGAGATGCTCCACTCCCTTAATCATCTTGGTGGCTCTGTGCTGGACTCTCTCCAGCAGTTCCCTGTCCTTCCTGAACTGTGGGGCCCAGAACTGGACACAATATTCCAGATGTGGCCTCACCAGACATAAATAAATAAATAAAAAGACATCAAACAGGAACTTGTAAAGATGAGGAATTTTATTTTATTGACATACTATGAGGCAAAACAAAATTGACACCATACAAAATAACTTTATAAAATATAATTCACATCATTATTTTGTCAGGAATTACAGCATTCTCAGCTTGTTACAAGTCTTATGTTTTGAGGTGAAAAACACTATGCTAAATCTTTAGTATTAGTTGTATATGTACAGTAAGAAACCAAAACAGAAACTGTTAGGTTTTTTTTTTCATGAGTTTATTGCAAAAGTAGTGCAAACTATTTTTACCTTGCAAGCTGTAAAACAAACTTGGAAAAGGACCCACCTAAAGCTTAAAAACATGACAATAAATGCTCAATTTCACAGCCTTGGAAGCTTCCTTCAACAGTTCTCAACAAAGAGATTCCCCATCTCTGTATATTTTTAGATTCTTACTGACTCAGACATGAAGAAGTAGATGATGCACCCACACTGCAAGCGGCCAGAGAGCAGGATGGGTCCTGTTCCGACACGGGGTGTGACTCTTACCCAAGCTGGTGTTGGGGCAACTGGGTGCAGAGCGTGGCTGAGCCCATGGCCATCACCCCCAAAACATCTACCAACAGCGCAAGTGTGGTCAGTTTGGTTTCCTCCGTTAACAAGCTGCCCCTCTCCACACTCATATTTGAGAAAAGAGTCAAGAGAAAGCAGTACGAGCCAAAAAATAATAATAATTTTTAAAAAAAGGTCAAAAATTCAGCATGAGGAACATGTATTGTCTGTTTTAGAACTCCAGTATCCTTTTCCCAAAGTCTACGGAAAGCGTGTTTCCTCGTGGTCCCCCTCCCCTTCGCGTACACGATGCAGGGCAAATCCCCTCCCGAACTACTGCATGAAACCAAGGAAGGATACTACATTCTACGAGATCAACAGAAAACAATGCTCTACAATGCTACCAGGGTCCCCCCCAAAGAAAGCAAAACAGGTAGCTAGTCATCTACTTAAAAAAAAAACCAAAAATAAAAATCATAAAAGCAAACAAATGCTACATGAAAAATGTTAAAGGAACAAAATGCAGCATATTCAGGCTCTTTATTTTTTTTTTTCTTGAGGTACCTATATAAATATTACCTTCTGCCCAAAGTACTATTTGTTTTGTTAAAAAACTAAAGTCCTTATCACGAGCCAATTGCAGGGCATCCATTATTACTGAGAAAGTGCAACCACGCTGATAATTTATACGCAGCATATTAAAGGATGATTAGGCTTTAGAAAATATAGCTTAAGTCTAGACCTGATGGAGCAGTTTTATAAAAACATTTAACAGAGGCATTTTCCTTTTGTTCGAGTCTCTCTGCAGCAGAAAGCCTTAGGAAACAGCTTTGAAGTCCTGCCACGATGGAATGGCAGCACTTTTACAATTCCATATATAGATTTATTTTTTTTTTCTCTTTAATATTTAACTAAATACAATTTTACAGAAAAAGATTCCCCCTCTGTATTAGGTATTGGTAAAAAGTAGAATTTTTTTTAAATTTTTTTTTTTTAAACTTCAAAAAATGATAGCATATCACAACTTAAAATTCTCCTCAAAAGGAATTCTTTTTAAGTAAAAAAGGTTCACATAGTAGAAAAACTTACACATAGTTGTAAACTGTGACATAGAAAACAGTGGAAGAGTCAATGACATTTTTATTCCCTTACCCTCACACATGTATCCCTTCATTTTTATATATACATCTATATATATACACGTGCACACACACATACAGACACAAAACACTGTGCGCTGTATGTGTGTGTATATATGCATATATAGATTGACACACACAGAGATGTATATATCTAGGGTAGGGATTATATATTTCAAAAAATTCTTTATTGGGTATTTGTCTAGTTCTGCTGTACATTTTATGAATTAATACACTGAAAAATATTTTTAAAAATTGCTAAAACTATGTTTTGTGGCTTTTGTTTTGTTTTGTTTTGTTTTTTTTTTACTTTGCAGTTAATTTGCTGTTTTTAATTAAGAATATGACTTTTGATTGTTATGCACTGGGGAAACAAAAAAAAAAAAAATAATAATCAAAACCACAAAGGCACAAAGAATAAAACTCAAATACAATATTGTTGTCTCTGAACAATAAACCCAGAGGTTTTGGTTCGCAGAGTGCCGCCTCCGAAGAGGTCGGTCATCACACGCTGTTTGGTCGCTTTTGCCAATCTCATCGACAATTTGAGTCAATAGCACCCAACTGTTTAAATGAGGTAGATCCAAATTGGGAAAGAAAAAAAAAAAAAGCTGGGTCCCCAACACTTTATTTGCCTCTATTTCAAATGTTTTAAGGATCATACGTCAGTTGGAAGAAATGGAAAACGATGGCACTATCTGAAGCAAGCACAGAACTCAAGAATGATGGAAATTTAAGTGTTAAACCAGAATCCTCCTTCAGGCAGAGATTTCCTAGCAGGGGGAGGGAGGAGAACATGTTCAACATTAAAAAAAATTTAAAATAAAAAAAAAAAAGCTGAGAGATGGGAGAAAGCCTGTTTGACATAAACTGCCAGAGCAACGCCCGAGAGCCCAGTTTCTGTAGAGCAACAGTGACAGCCAGTGCCTAGAGAGGTCACAGTATAGAGATCTGCAAGTTTCCCTTTATTTCTCAGGTGAGAAGTTTTCCTCTTCTACTAGTTCAGCGTTACAGCAACACCTTCTTCCTTCTGTGACACAGTATTTTTGCATACTCTGAGAAAAACCTGATAAATCTCTCGCTTTGTTAAGGCTTAACTTAAAGTGGCATCGCCACGCGGCAGCACGCCAACGTGAAGCGACGTTCTCAAGATACAGACATTGGATTTAAACTCCACGCACCTACGTGAAACCTCAGCGAGTAACATCAAGCGACGCTTCACGATCTAGGTCGTAAGTTCTACAACACTTCTGATGCATTTCCAAGTCAGTCGAGGGGATTCCTGTGTCTGCTTTTGGGATGAGAAGTGCTACTCTTACCCAACCAGCACTCCAGCACTCATCTATCGCAAACACAAGACGTTTTAATATCGATGCAACGCACGCAAGCTAGTCAACATACATTTAGTACCACTTGAAATGAGGCCCTT
>NW_010291243.1:0-4407 GCF_000700745.2 Antrostomus carolinensis | reverse complement strand
CTGCCACAGGACACCCCCATCCCCAATCAACTGCCATGCTGTGTCCCCCCCAGCGTGCAGGTGCCACTGGCAGTGGGCTCTTTGGTGGCAGCCCACGCTCTGACTCAGCAGCCCCTGGAGTTTTGCTTTGCTGAGCCACTTGGCTCGGCCGGGTTGGGAGCGGAGATGGAGTGATGCCCAGGCTGGGTGGCACTGAGCTGTGAGGATGCAGGTGGAGGTGACATCGGGGTTCCTGGTCACACCCCACGGGGTGCAATGGTTGTGGGACTGGTGCCGTCACCAGCAAGGGTTGGTGCTGTCCCTGCTGCAGCATCCCTGGGTCTGCCAAGGGACAGAGCCAGCAGGCACTGGCCCGTGGCCACAGATGGCCAAGCTGTGCCCAAGGCGGGTGCGGGCTGTGGGCCAGCTATCGATCCTCCTCTGCCTCGGGCATATTTCATTCCCCATCTCATTTCTTTAAGAGCACGGTGTTGGCTGCCAAACCGCCCCAGGCTTCTGCGTCATTCGTGCCCACCCTGACAGAGCCTTGGTAGGAACAGGCGGGTAGAGCTTGGGGGGGGACAGAGGACAGCCCCCAGGGCTTGTGGCTGGTCCCCTGTGGTCATACTGGGTGCCAGTGCCAACCTTAGGAGCACCCCAAGGTGGGAGTGTGCCCTGTTCCCACCTGGTTGTGCTGGGTTGGTCTCAGCTTGGGCTGTTGGCACAGTGAGGAACTGGCCATCCTGTGTGCCCACCACCGCTGCCCCTTTTGGAGTGGCAGGCTGGGGACACGAGTCAGCTCGGTAACACTCTGTGCCTGTGGGGACAATGGTGGAGCAGGAACCAAGTTGTACCCTCCCTCGTGCTAACCTTGCCCATCCCTATTCCCATCCCACCCCATCCTCATTCCCATCTCCATCCCTGTTGCCATCTCTTACTCTTCCTCCCACCCCTCACCATCCCCTGGGCACCCTGGTCACTATCCCTCCTGCCTGCCCCCAGCACCCCTCAGGTTGGACACAACACAGGCAGGGTGCCCACGCGTCCTCTGCTCTCCTAAGGTGTCACCATCAGTGTCCCTGGGGGTGGGAGCTGGAACTGGGGACTCACACACTTGGGCTCACCACAGGTTTTTGGAAGGCCACCTGCCCCTCGACCTGCTCCAGCCCTCTCCTGGCCTTTGTCAACTCCAAGAGTGGGGACAACCAGGGCGTCAAGTTTCTGCGCAAATTCAAGCAGTTCCTCAACCCAGCCCAAGTCTTTGACCTCATGAATGGAGGTCCACACCTGGGGTAAGCGCTGGCCTGGGCACCTCGTGGTGACCCCAATGTGGTCCTGGTGGGTGGCTGGCAAAGCCCCCAGCCCCTCTCTCCTGTCCTCTCCCACCAGGCTGCGACTCTTCCAGAAGTTCTCCACCTTCCGGATCCTGGTGTGTGGAGGGGATGGCAGTGTGGGCTGGGTGCTCTCCGAGATCGATGCCCTTGGCCTCCACAAGCAAGTGAGTGGGAATGGATGGCACTGTCCCCAGCGCTGGCACTGTCCCCAGCACAGCTGGCACCTGCCCCAGGGTGCTGCAAGTGATGGGCATGGTGGGGCTGGGGGAGTTGTGGGTGCACCTGGGGGCTGCGCTGAGCCCCATCCCACCCTGTCCCTCTCCCACAGTGCCAGCTGGGTGTCCTACCCCTGGGGACAGGCAATGACCTGGCGCGGGTGCTGGGCTGGGGCAGCCTGTGTGACGATGACACCCAGCTGCTGCAGATCCTGGAGAAGCTGGAAAGGGCCACCACCAAGATGCTGGACCGGTGAGTGTGATGCAGGGGACATCTCTGCTCTCCTCAGCCTCAGCACCTCTCGAGCAGCCTGTCCTTGTCCCCTGCCCACGTGTCCCTGTGCCGGGGTGCCAGGAGGTGGCAGGCAGCCATGGTCTCTGCTTGGCAGGTGGAGTGTGCTGACCTACGAGGCCCCCAAGCAATCCCCACCAGCCCTGAAAGAGGAGGAGAACGGGGACTCCAACATCCAGGTGGGCACTGTTGGGGACCAAGGGTTTGAGATAGGGGAGGGCAGATTGGGGGGCAGGTCCCTGTTCACCCCATCAGCCAATTTAGGGGCATGCAGGGTGGGATTGCACAGGGACAAGTCATGCTGGGAGTCCCCGGGCACTGGGGCTGTGAGGGGGCTGGCAGCCGGCTGCGTGAGATGAAATGAGTCTGGCAGGTCTCAGCCTGGCACACGCGCTTGGGAGCAGGCAGTGGGGTGAGGTGGAGCTGGCCTGGCAGGTTATTTAGACTCTTCCATGTGCTCCCATCAACCCCTTGCCTCAGTTTCCCTCCTGCTATGGCTGAGGGTCCCCTCTGGCTGGCAATGTGGGCAAGGGCACTCTTGGGGGTGGGGGAGCAGGCTGTCCATCCCCAGGGCTGCCTCCAGCTTCCCTCCCTTGTCTCCCCCCAGGCTCAGATCTCCCACTATGCTGACTCCGTAGCTTTCCACCTGGCCAAGATCCTGGAGTCAGACAAGCACTCGGTGGTGATCTCCTCTGCCAAGTAAGGAGGGGGCTGGTGATGGGGGTACCAGAGCCCCCCTGCTCAGCTGGGGGCAGGTCCCCAGGGTGCTGAGCATCTGCCAGACCAGGGCTACTGGCTGTGCTGGTGCCCGGCAGACTGCCCTGGCACTGCCCCTCCGGTGCAGGGGAGCATTACCCCAGCATCCCCCCTTATCTGTGCCCACTGGCCGTGCCATGTCCCTCTCTACCCCCCTGCTGCTCCCCTTGGCAGGTTCCTCTGTGGCACTGTCAACGACTTCGTAGCCGAAGTTGGCCGGGCTTACAAGAGGGCAACGGAGAACAAGCAGGAGGCTGAGCTGATGGCGCGGAAGGTGGGTGGCAGGGAGCTGGAGGGAGCTGAGTGGCACAGCCCCTGGGCAGCAGAGGGGTCTGTGTGTGCGTGGAGGTGTCCAGGTGTTTGGGGTGCCCAGGCACTCGGGATGTCCTGGTAAGCATGGGGTGCCCAGGTGCTTTGGGGTGCTCAGGGTGTCCAGGTGCTTGGGGTGCCCAGGGAAGCACCCAGCACTGGCACTGGACAAGGGATTGTGCCAGGGTGGTGAGGGTGGTGGGTGTCCCCACAGTGTGCCATGCTGAATGAGAAGCTGGACTCGCTGGTGCGGGAGCTGAATGAGGAGGCTCAGGCCATCGTGGTCCCTGAGGGAACAGCACAGGCCACCCCTGCTGACACCAAGGATCAGGAGAAAGGTGGCAGCTTCAACCCCAGCCCTGTGCCTCGCATCTTCAAATCCAAGGAGCAGCTGATGTTGAGGGCGAACAGCCTGAAGAAAGCCCTGCGGCAAATCATCGAGCAGGCGGAGAAAGGTGAGGGGGGTGGTGGGGGGCTGGCGCTCACGTGGCACTGCAGCAGCCCTGGCACTGACCCACCACAGCCTGGTGCTGGACCTCTGCCTTGGTTTCTCCATCTGAATCTGTGGGGTGACCCCAGTGCTGGGCAATCCGAGGGCATCAACCCTTCTCTGACACTTGGTTTGGTTGAGGGAGGTCCCCAACATGGAACAGAAGTGCTCTGCCTGGCATGAGCCCACAAGACTGAGCTGGGGAGGGGGCACAGGGCCATGGGGATGCTCAGGATTCACTGTCATGCCCCCCCTTTGTCTCCAGCTGTGGATGAGCAGAACAAGCAGACCCAAGCCTACCAGGGCAGCATGGGCCCCAGTAAGAAGGACAGCTCAGAGGAGCTCAACAAGCAGGAGGAGAGGCTCAGTAAGATGGCAACGGGCCATGTGGCTTTTTTGAGGGACATGATGATGAGCCACAGGATGGGCTCAGGGTAGGAGTCAATTCAGCAGCTGCCTTGTCTCACCCCGACCAGGCTCCCGGCGGGAAACGGTGACCTCTGCATCTTCCTCCATCGTCCTGGACCGGCCGGACACCTTTGGCAGCTTGCAGTTCCCAGAAGACCCCAGTGCCATGTGAGTCTGGGGTCCTGCCCACCCTGGGGCCCCTGGCCCACCCTTGCTGCCCATCACAGAGCAGGAGCAGAGCTGGGGCCATGCTGCTCCTTGGAGATGGCTGTTGGGGCATCCTCTGCCCACCAGCATGGCATCCCTGGTGCCCAGCCCTCCCTGGCCTGGTGGTGCCCATGTTTGGGAAGCCTGGATGTCCCCTGGGCAGGATCTCTGGCTGCCAGCCCTTTGGCCAGCACTGTGCTCATACTGGGAGCCCAGACTCCCCACCCTGCCCAGTGCAGGCAGCTCATGGGCACACCATGGGTGTCCCACCATGGGGATGGAGGAGACTCCAGCCATCCCTGCTGGCTTGGGTCAGGCTTCCCAGGGCCAACTCTGGATCTCACAGCACAGCTCCAGTGGCTTTTATACCCCGTGCCCCCGGTGCCAGCCCAGCGGTTGCCCCCTGACGTGCCCACC
>NW_010291242.1:0-14857 GCF_000700745.2 Antrostomus carolinensis | reverse complement strand
TACTGGAACCTGGGGTTGTTCCCGCCCAGATTCAACACCCTACAATTGCCTTTCTTGTATTTCATTAAGTTTTTCTCTGCCCATTTCTCCAGCCTGTCCAGGTCTCTCTGGATGGCAGCACAGCCTTCTGGCGTGTCAGCCACTCCTCCCAGCTTTGTGTCATCAGTAAACTTGCTGACAGTGCACTCTGTTCCCTCATCCAGGTCATTGATAAATATATTGAATAATACTGGTCCTAGTACTGACCCTTGAGGGACTCCACTAGACACAGGTCTCCAACTAGACTCTGCTCCATTGACCACCACTCTCTGGCTCCTTCCCACCAGCCAGTTAACTGTCCATCTCACTACCTGATCATCTAATCCACAAGAAAGATACAACTCTTCATGTATCTATGATGAAGGATAGAAACATTATATGTTTTTCTTTATTGTAGTACCAGGAATACCATCCAGAATATAAAATACTTCAACAGAAGACAATCATGGAATAATTGTGGTAGAAATGTAGGTATATATATATATATATATATACACATATATATACACACAATAGTTGGAAGTGTGGGGGTCATTTGATCCAAGTGGGGGCCATTTGCAAGGTTAGAGCCAACTTCAAGGTGTGAAAAAATATCTACTGAATATCCAATTTTGTATCTTGTGTGCATTGCCTCTCATACTTGCACTATTCATATCCAAAAAGTCTGGCTCTGACTTGTCTGTAACCCAATAAATAGTAGAAAAATGTAAAAAACCCAATATGAATCTAACTTTCTTCCTTGCAAGAGTACACTTCTGACTCATCCTTAACTTGCTGTTCATTCATATCTCAAGATCCTTTTCTGCAGAACTCTTTTCCATTTCCCAATGCCCAGACTGTTCTGCTACAGGGGATTATTCTGTGCCAGGTGTCCAGTTCTGCATTTGCCTTTGTTGAACTTCATAAAGTTCCTGTCAGATGAATTCTACAATCTGTTGAGATCTTTCTGAATGGCAGACCTCCCTTCCAGCATATCAGATAATACCTCTAAATTGGTATTGCTTTCCAAGGATTCAGTCCATCTTGTCTGTAAGCACTTTTGCTTTTTCGTGTGTATGTATGTGTGATTATTAGCACCCACAAAATATGTTTTAGCTCCTCTGATTCAGTCACTCATTTAATAACTCTACAATAACCACCACCTCATTTTTTCAGAACAGTCACTTAGAATGCTTGACTCCCCTTCATATTCTATTCCTCATTTAAAATCTCTTATTTGTAGTTGAAATTATCTCTGCTCACTTGCTGCGAGAGTTCCAATTGTCATCTTCTGCAGAAAAAGAAAAATAGATGACAGCACCTCTAAAGAGCCATCAAAGGCAAGGAACACAGCTTGTGGAAATCTGAAAATCTGACAGCAGATGAACCCAGGTAACTTTATCATTTATAATAAATTAACAAGATCTCCCTATATCTATGGATTGAGTAATTATCCCTAGAGTTTTATGCTACATATCAGGTCTCATGATGAAAATTCAGACTCTCTTTTTTCACATTTTACATGCTTTAGAATTTGATATAATTTATTAAGAGCTCTGACTGCTGGAGGATAGGACTTGCTGTAAAGATTGTATTTTAGGAACATGGGTATTATTCTGCTTTTGTCTGATCTGACATATCCCTGAAAACTGTTGTCTTGCTGTCAATGCTGTAGTTGTAGGATAGAAAAGTGTTTGTTGCTTCTCGCTAATTATTGTTTGCTTCCTGTAACCAGAGAGGATATAATAGAGGAAATAGTCCCTGTACTGCTTTGTTTATTTGAATTCAGGAACACAGGGAGGTCAGAGGAGAGCATATCTGAAGCTATGCTTCCATGGCTACAACTGCTGTTTCTGAATCACTTTATCAGGAGAGTAAAACAGTCAAATATTAGAGTTCGATGGGTTCAACCATATAAAAACATAGCATCTGTTAGTATTTTATATTCTTCTTCCCTGTAGAGTTATTACAAGTCAGAAGAGCAAAAACTGATTATGGGTTCCATGGGCATGAATATTGTTTTCATTCAGGCTTCTTTACTTCACTCTTACAGCATGCTGAAGAGGCACTGCTAAAGTTTACTCTGAGAGACACCTCAGGATGCTTTTTGATATTTGATACCATCATTCAGGACCTCAGCTTTCACGGCTCTTTGGCAAGCGCGTGCCTTAGCTTTAGAGAAACACGTAGTTCATGTGGTTGACTGAGCTTTGCTAAGGATGCCTACTGAGTAAATGTCACTCCCCTAAGCATGAACTCCTCTATGTTTGTCAGGTAATTCAGAGACTTTATCCCTGGTCAAGATTTGAAAATAAGAAAAGACATCTGTTTTATTCCATCCATGTATTGGAAGCCAATCCAATAAAACATTGTCAAAAGTTGCAGCTCTTTTGTGCTACAATTTGACACTCAAGTCTACAGTCAGATATCTCCCTGTCAGAGAGTGGAACTGAAGAGCCATGCCTTCTTCTGCTTTCTCTGTTTGGACTTCCATAAAATGTAAATAAAAAGGAAATGTAGGAGGTTTCAATCCTCTTCCTCTTCCATTATAAGTTTATTTTATTATACATTTAAACTAGTAGATACTTTTTTTGGTCCATATATTTGAGTCAGTTGGTGATCTAAAACTCTTATATTTGTTCAGGATGAGGGTCTGTTTTCAATTTAAAAAACTGTCAGCACTGAACACAAAGTAATGAGATCTCTGAAAAAGGAATTGCTTCACAGTGAGCTGAACACTTGAAAAGAATGAATAGATGAAGAAAAAGGAAGAATTTACAAAATAAATTGGTCCCACAATTGCTTCAGTACCTTTTAACCTTTTGCTCTATTGCACGTGGTTTATTTTGTGTGATGAACTGACAGAAAGGGCACAGGTGGTTGGAAATAGAATGGAGCAGTTACAATGTGAGTGTAATCAGAATTCACCGGGCTAACAACTAGTCACAACAAATGTCTCTCCAGTAAGAATTAATGACTGTATATCAACACGGCTGACCACACTTATGACTAGATCAAACATATCATTGGGCTGTTTTATGAAGTGGCTAACAACTAGTCACAACAAATGTCTCTCCAATAAGAATTAATGACTGTATATCAACATGGCTGACCACACTGATGACTAGATCAAACATATCATTGCGCTGTTTTATGAAGTAGAGGGATACATTCTCTCAGTAAGCCCCTGAACCATCAAATAGCATTTGCTAATCTTTCATCCCCAGCTCTTTCCTTTAGTAGTTCCACAGAACTCTTTTCCTTTAAACTTTCCTTTTGGTAATGTCTACTGTTATAATAAGCTCTTCTAGAACTAGAATGCCTGGCCTTCAATGCAAACCCCACCCTATTTGCCAGGGTGAGCACTGTATTAATCTTGTTTTAATTAAAAGTTATTCTTTCTCTGTTCTTTTAGCATTTTATTTTTTCTGAGATTCCCAGTTCCCCTTAAAAGAGTTAAGAGTAGAAATTAGAACATGAGAAAAAAATGAATATTAGCTTAGAAGACATAAAAAGCAAAATGGAAGGCTTGTGTTCTTGAGTTATAAAGAATAAACATGATGGCAGAAATATCATTATTAGTGACATGAAATTACCAGAACAGGAAGCATGATTATGATGAGTCAGTTGCACAAATCATTCTTCATAAACTGTGCCCACTCAAAAACCTGTAACTGGTTTAGTTCCACAAAATACAAAATTATGTATTTAGGAATAAGGAGCATAAATCAAGGAAAGAAAAGAGAAACTGGAAAACAGTGACTCTAAAGAATATTTTGGGATCATAAAAGACAAGGCACTAATAATTTTGCTATGGATGCAAAAAGGATAATATGATTCTTCTCTATTCAAGTAGAAAAGTTTCGATTAAAAGTATGCATGGCTTGTATTTGTTGTGTTGATGAGATTAATTCCACAATGGTGCATTCAGCATGGATGTCCACATTTTTAAAAGGACATCGAAAAGAAGGGAAGAAATAACTTAAAATTTATTACAGAAAGAATTAATGAGTTTGGTATAATTTAGATTATCAAAGAGAAGTTTAATGAGACATAATTACAGTTTATTCATTTCTTCACAGGGAGAAATTATAAAGTCCTGAAAGGCAGTTTATTCTGGCAAGGAACCAATAGTCAGAAGTTGAAGCCAAATTAATTTGAACAGAAATAAAAGTTCCTGATTTAAAGGAGGGATTCTGCATCTTCATGGGTAGTTGTCTGTGAAGCAAAGCATTTCTACTATATGCTCCTTCCATTTCATTATCTATTTCAATCTCTTTTTCCAGGGCAGTAGTCAGTACTCCTAGCATAGCTTTAACATTTTTTTTCTTTAAATTTATCTGTGTATTTTTAAGGGATGGGAGGAGTTGTTAACCTTAACTTAAGGTTCATGATGCCCATAATGCAACAACTAGATGGTTACCGTGTGGAAATATGTATACTGTCATTTTTCTTTTAACATTTTGGGAACCAGTGGAGGGTAAAAGACTATGAGTTTATTGATCACTTCAATTTCTGTTTTCCAAAAGAGCTTGGAACAGGTCTGAAAATATGTTTGGAAGATGGCTTTGGAGACCTTGATCATGACTTTGTCCATGATAGACTTTCCTATTCCAAATTGATTAGTCACTGACTGATGGAAACTGGAAGTTGAAAGGATTCATAGAGCAATAGCCATGCTCTTGCACAAAAGTATAGGCTTCTGCAGTTTCATCCAACAGGAGTTAAACCTATGTAACTAACCCACGACAGATGGTCTAGTTAATTTTGCTCAACATCCAAAAGATTTTCTGACACTGCTGGCTCCCTTGCTGTTGTCATGAAGTGGTCCCACCCCTCTGACCTTGTCTCTCTGGCCCAGGATCTCTAACTGACCAGAGCTGAAAGAGTCACAGTAACAATGACTTTAAGAAAGTCCTTGACTATGTCCTCTTTCTCAGACAAGAGTATACCCAGTAGGGTTGTATTCAGTTCACCACCAGAGACACGTCATCCTACAGTAGCTGCTGCAGCCATAGAATGAAGTTTGCAATTTATGCTCTACAGCGCCTTTGTTAGGCCAGAGGGATTGTGAGCAGCAGGCTGCATGGCATCCCATAGAATTGAACAGGAATGGAAACCAAACTTTCCAGTACGTGTGAGGCCCTATATGGAAGATGGTATTTGTGTCAGTGACACACCACAGTCACCTGCATGAAAGTAAAGCGCTTCCCTGAAATGTTCATGCATCTACACATGAATACACACAGAATATTTGAACAGTAGCATAAATCCCCTATTTTTTTTTAGAGTTAAAAATTAATAATAAATCCAGTTTTCTTTGTGTTCCTGAATGATCTGGGTGACAAATCTCAGTAGCATCTTTCAACTAACTAGTGTATCAGTTAGAAATGTACAAAGGATAACAGTGATATTCATTTCATCTTCACATTCCATTACACCTAAAGTCACAGTAATTAGGTTTGCCAGTATCACTGAATATGCCTTATTTTATGCAATAAATCCAGCTGATTTTGTTCATTTGGGATTTTTTTGTCTGACTTGAAAAGTTTTCCATAACATGTTTATTCTTTTCTCATTTTTTTTGACCCTACTTACGCTTGAAGGCAAAGATTTTAAAAAGATAGCAAGTCATATTTCATTCTTTTGCCACATGTTGATAGAAAGGCTAGAAGGTAAGGCGGGTCCTCATATACTTGCTGGCCCAACACTACTGTTGTCAGTAGAATTGTACAACAATTCACAGGTGTTTGATTTGTTATACCTTTATGCTGTGTTGCTTGTTTTCTGGGATAGGCAGAAAACTGACTAAGTGATCAAGGAGAAGCCACTCATGAGAAGACTTTGGCAACTCATGTCTTCACCAGCCTTGACTAGAGTCTCAGTTCTAGCAGAGCTATTTATTATTGGTTATGTTAAATCAAAAAAGCAGAGACCAACACACAGTAAATATGGTATCAGTCACCATGAGGTATTAAATTAAAAAACAAAGAAACAAACAAACAAAAAAAAAAGAAAACCCCCCAAAACCCCTCAAACTAAAAAGCCCAACTTTTTCAGCCTTACTGATATGTATTTGTAACATTTACAATGACAAGTAATTTTGTACTAGCTCAGAATTACTGTGGCAGATAATTTCTAGAGAATGTCAAGCAAAATATTTATGAGGAGCCTGATAATAAAGAAGTATTTGTGAATGCAGTGACAGGTTACTCATTCCCTCCAATAATAGCAGGTGAATTGTGTATGTTCCAACACCTTTCTCTAACAGGGGACGGATTTGTGTAGTTGGATCTTGAATTATTTCAAACAGATTAAATAGTAGCACTGGTCTAATTTGGCTCATACAAGGCTTAGATAAAACCAGAGCAAACATATAAATATAGAAATACACCTGCAAACCAAACTGATTTTTCTAAGCCTTTGCTAATTCACCACTAAGATTAGATTAGTGGGTTCAGGCAGCCACAGCTGTGAGATTTTTTTTTCTTTGATTGGAAATTAATTAAGTTCCTCTCCATGGCTATTTTTAAAATACTATGTAGTCCATCATCTCCCATGTTTTCATTTCTAAATACTTTATCAGGCTGTATTCATGTCCCACAGGAATGAATCTGCTTGTATGCCTAAAGTCAAAATAAAGAATCTCCACCAAGAAATAATTCAAACAGTATTTCCATTGATTTCAGTGAGAATATTTTTCTCAGAATGGGATTGTAAATTTGGCATTAGTAGAGACTGAGGCAACCCACCAGACCTGTGTGGTACTGTTGTCCACTCTTGTTTACAATTGCTAGTGTGATTTGATCGAAAAACTTTGTTCATAACAACCAATCAGTTTACAGGTATAAGCTTCCAGCTACACGCCCTAAAACATACGCACTACATTCTACATTCTTTCATGAACACATTACTTCAAGAAACAACAGCACTATGGATGCCTTTTACTTCATAACTGAACCACATGCTATGTTCACAAGTCACAACTTTTAGTCAATCAGGGATATGGCAGCATGGGATTTTGTTCCTCTAACTTAAATATAGACAAATTTAGGAAGTTTCAGGGAATTTAGAATTTTACTTATTTGGAAAGTAAGAAATTTTACTTATTACAGTTACCAAGAACTTGTGAGTATTTTCACTTTTTGCTGTATCCATTTGCTTTAGCTTCTCCAAGGAAGTGACCACCTTCACTTCTCAATAAAGGCAGGACAGCAGAAGAGAGCTGGAAACAGAAGCACAAGCTGCATTTTGCATGTGACACTCCCTGAGGTTTCTTAGAGACAGCTTCCCTGATAGATGTGTGAGACCAAAATAGACCGAGTACTAAACCTTCCATACCAGGAAAATGTACAAGCTCCATGATACCACAGTTATTCTACACTTGGTAACTGAGGTGCACTTGTCATACTGCAATGGCACAAGGTTTACAGGAGGAAGTAATATCTTCTGTTCGGTGAAGTAAAATGATTTGGAAAAAATAATCTTTTGGGAACCCAAGACTGTACATATCTCTTTGGGATTTGTTTGCTTTTGGTTTTATTTAGTTTTTTAATAAACTGTAGCAGACTAATATATTTTTTCCTCTTCTTTAAACTAAATTCTGATATCCTTAAAGTCTTTGACAGTGTAATACTCTGCACTGTAAATTGCCTGTAAACACAGACCTGAAGTAATTGAATTCAGTTCTCCAATTGTTCTCTGTTATAAGTGGAATTAAGATGGAAAATCACATTCCCCAAACATTTCCTTCTCATTTCTACTGAGGAACTGGAATGAAATATAAAAAGTGCTTAGGTGAACTAGTGTTATGATTTTACTTTTTCTTAGTCCAGTAGGTGGATAAGTAATTTTTTTTAATTTTAAAATGCCGTGACCGAGGAAGTTATCTTCAAAAGGAAAACATATTTTAATGCTTATTTCAGAAACTAATTTTTTTAAGAAAAGAAGGCTTTCATTCTATAGATGCTATCTTATAGTACCAAACTTCTTGTTATCATTCATGGCTGGACAAGCTTAAGAGTTGTAGTTTTAAATTATTAGAAATAGTGAAATATTATTTCTGCTTTAAAATTTAGTTCAGTGTCAGAATGAGTTTGAAGGCTGTACCCATCTCTGAGAAGCTTCTCATTGCTCTGAGCATTTAGTAATTGTGCTAAAACTGCTTTTAAGTAGGAGACAGGATCAGTCCTAGAAATTGCTAAAATGGACAGATTCCAAGGGAAACTCATTATTGTATTATAGCCAGCTAGCTATCGACCACTGTGCACTTCATCTATAGCAGAGCCCAGCAAGCCTATCTGGCTGTCATACTGGGAAGAGAAGCCATATATGGAAAGAGCAGCAGTTGTTTGGGGAGTGTTGGCACTGCCTTTCAGTTCAAGTCTTTGCCTGTGGTGGAGAGCAAACCCATTGCTCCATGCTTCCAAGCTTTGCTTCCTCCCATGCTCTGCTGTCACTTTGGGCTGGAGCCTTGTGTCCATGACATAATCCCGCCCCTTAAATCTTAGTGACACAGCATTTTGCCTATGCTGCTAGACAACTCTGAGCTAGCTTTACTGGGAAAGTAACCTCGATAGTATCAGTGATAATTTACTCTGGATGACAATTTGGACATCAGAGCTCAGAAATTATCCAAGTAGTTACTCAAGTGAAAGGAGGAAAAAAAGAATATAACTAGATTTTGGCTGATAAAGGTAATAGCTGAAAAGTAAGACTGCACAAGGAAAATGCAAGAACGTCAGAGTTTTTCAGCTTGTGTACAAAACCAGAAGGTACAAGTGGTTTTTAGAAACAGCCAAGAGGGAAACACAATACTAGACAAACAATATTTGTGTTTAGAAATGTAATAGTCTTAACATATGCACAATAGTTTAACTTTTAAGAGGCAAGTATTTTCTTGCTGCATTACCTTTTGTAAAGTACATTTGAAAGTATTAATATCAAATCACTGAGTTAACTATAATAACAGCAGCTATATTTACTATATGTGCAATATGATCCTTCCAATAAAGATATAGCTTAAGAAAACAAAAGTCTGAGATTTTTTTTGTCTTTGATTTCAGTTTCATTTTTTCGCTTGTTACCTGCATGTCTGCTTATCACTGTACCTGGAAGGATACTGAAGAACTGTAAAGGCATTCATGGGCATTCATTATGTCACCTGTAGCTATATATTTTTTATGCATTTATGTTTTTCTGAGAATTCTGAATTATTAACTCTACCTGTTTTGCATGGAAATAGAATGTTCCCAGAAAAATATATTTTGAAATTGCAGATGTCATTTTTTTTCATGGAAATATACTTTATGGTCATCCAAAAAAATATAAACAAATGTATCACCTGATTTATGACTTTCATTAAAATTTAACTTCGTTTAAAGTTTTAACAGATGCAGTAAACTGCTTATAAAGGTTTATAGAAATAGGATTATGTACTAAACTTAAGAGCTAAAAGTGAATTAACAGATCTGAATAAAGCAAAATTTTCTGAGGACTTAGCTGAATTCTGTGTCTGTGTGTTGGTTTTGGCCTCTAAAACATTTAATAATTCTCTTTGAAATTTATTAAAATTAAGGTATCATTAATGAGGTGACTTTCATCTGTGCCTCAGAGTAATATATACTCTACTTTCCTTGAATGGCTCCTTAGAAGAATAATTGTCATCTTTCATTGGTCTTCCAACATTCTTCCAGCACTGCCCTATTTTTTAAGAAGTTTTTTATACTCCTTCCTCTCTGTTGATCCTGCCTCTGCAAATGGCTCCGAATATTCACAGTAAAATGCTGTCTTCCATAAAATAAAAGCTTACTAGTTGTTTCAATGCTGTCAGAGAAAGTAAAAATTAAAACCATGGGATTTTTTAATATTTAAGTGGGTGAGGAGATTGTTTAAGCAAGAGAAATTTCACACCAAAAAGACATAGAAATAACATATTGTTTTCTTTTATTTTTCTTTTAAGAATTCTGTTTCAAGCATGACCTGATGAGGGCTATGGTGGCAAGTAAATTAAAAAAAAAAAAAAAAAAAAAAAAAGAAATAAAAGAAGAAATCATAACTGACATTTAGAATCAAGATCAAAATTAATTTTCATTTTTTACCTGGAGAGAGTTCTTACACTTGCATTAATGTATGTTAATTACACTTAACTTCCTGGAAAATGCTGACTAGGAAGAAGAGATTCTTGTAAATGTAAAGTCTAATTTTCCAGTAGTTGCATGTAGCCTCAGACTGAATCATGAATAGTTCTGATTTCATAGAATCATAGAATGGTTAGGGTTGGAAGGGACCTTAAAAATCATCTAGTTCCAACCTCACTGCCATGAGCAGGGACACCTTCCACTAGACCAGGTTGCTCAAAGCCTCATCCAACCTGGCCTTGAACACTTCCACACATTTCCTGAATGGACTACTATATTCACTTCAAAGGATGGGTGTACATACCTCTGTTCCTTAGTGCTTCGGTCTTGGTTTCATACAAACCCTTTGTAACTCCTTAAATAAAGCATCTATGAGAGACAAATAGCACATGGAAGGTTACCATTCCTGGTATGTTTGTTCTGGACTGCTGGTTTATTGTCTTATAGAGCATATTTTAGTACCTTAGTTTGGAAAGCAAGAATCCAATCCTTACCATTTTTTATTCCTTAATTTATTTTTCCCAATAAATTATTTCCATGATGGATATCTATGTAAGATAAGGAGTGCTAATTATAACAATGTTTAGTTAACATTGTGAACAATAGTAATACTGGCCTGTAACTTATTATTTTATATAAATGCTAAACTGATTGTATTTTCAATAATAGATCATATTTGAATGACAAATGTGAAAATAGTACAATGGTCTAATGTATTTTATAGGAAATATGATGTTTATCCCCAAGGTTTTTCTTTAAATCTATGTTTTATACTAGCTTCAGATTACGAAGTATTATTCTTGAAAGGTAGTCTGGCAAGTGAATTCCCATTTTAATTAAAACACTAAAAACAAGCCAAACTGCCTTTCATTTAGGGGCAGAAAATAATACTGTAGCTGAAATGGAAAGTAATATTTCTATGCCTTCTGAACTTTAAAAAAAAAAAAAAAAAGATTTGCAGTCTCAT
Organism: Antrostomus carolinensis; assembly: GCF_000700745.2. Taxonomy (NCBI): domain Eukaryota; kingdom Metazoa; phylum Chordata; class Aves; order Caprimulgiformes; family Caprimulgidae; genus Antrostomus; species Antrostomus carolinensis. Next base: position 3,733 of record NW_010291242.1, on the reverse strand, counting down.
CCTTTCAATAATATGTCCAAATGATATTTTTCAGTCTACTGCATCTTGAAATTTTAAGCAGGATTGATTCTTTACCATTTGTGATAAGAAACAATCTCTACTGAAAAAAAACCCCCAAAAACCTCTGAGTAAACATTACAAAACATTCACTATGGTATTTTTTCAATGGAAATATATTGCATTATCAGTGCATAAACAGATACTGTGTGTTTAAATTTAATGAAATTTTGAAAGTAAATGATTTGATGTTAATGATGTATTTTGAAAAGTTAATCCATTTATTCTGAAATTACTTATTTCAGAATTTTAATTTTTTTTTGTATTTTATCTCTTTATTCCATGTCAAAACAAAAGGAAATTTGGAAATTATCTTCTTCCATGACATAAGTTTTATTTTCTACTTAGTTCTAGAAAATTGCTGGCTGAGAAGAAAGTCAAAAAGTAGTTTAGAATGAACATGTACTGAGCAAAATGTATTTCTTTCTAATGGAAAGAGAACTGAATCTCTATATTTCAAGGAAGTATTAACTAATATTTAAATTCAATTCGATTTTATTACATTTACTCATACTTAACTTTAATAACTAAATTAATATAATGTCTAATAGGTTATATCAACTACAGTAAAGTTCAAAAATGTACATGTCCAATATAAAGTTAAACACTAAAGTCTCTCACCTGTTGCTCAGATGGCTCTAGACAGCTGTTTAGGCAACGGAATTGTTATTGACATATTACCTTTCATAAATAGACATATTTTAATGAGATTGATAATGCCAGAGAACCTAAAGTACTGATATTTGAATACTTACACACACTGATTTCAGATGTCCTTAAATGAGGTAATTATGTGAATCCCAATCTAGAATTTGAAGTCAGATAATTTAATTTAGAAATATGTCCACCAAACTTCATATTTCAACTATTTCAAATCACAATAACACAGATAATTCTGCATTTTCTAACATAGACAGTCCTTCCATGATTGATGGTGCAGTGACAGGAAAAGCCTCGGTCCTAATCATGATGGTGTCACTGAAGACCTTGAACCTGCACCAACACCATACACTCCACATTACTGTCATAAAGTGAGTAATGGAAATACTTCTTCACTATCCAGATACCCCCGCAGTATTTATTTTCTGTATTGGGATAACGTGAGGACAGCCTTGCTCTAGTTCAGACAACTGAGAAGGATAAGGAAGAGTTTCAAGGAAGAAGCATGGTATAGACTGAACAGAGACCAGAGTGATCTTCTCCTCCCTCTCCAGAAAGAGAAGAAATTAGAAGACCATCCCTGAAATAGTCTTAAGATGTTGAAGAATAGCTTCAAAATACTTGGGGTTTTAAGATGTTCACAGAATAAAGAAACTTTCTTACCAGTAGACAGTTTTCTGTTCAATCACTATTTCTTAAAGTTTTCTTAGGATAAAATGTGTTACATTTTATTCCTGTTTTCTTGTTTTACATTGTCCTAACATAAACAACATTGTGATCAGTTCCTTTTAAAATCATTTCAGCAGTACACAACAGGCCGTGGTTTCCAGAGCATCACTTCCCATCAGAACTCTGAATATCCTCTGTGGACAAGGTGTCTTCCCCTGCTGTCTTCCTTTGAGAAGGAGGAAAATTCATGACTTGGTCTACCAGAACCAACTTTCAGAGCAACAGTAAGGCCAGCTTCTCCCTGATGGCTCTCCATAGGGATAGCCTGGCAGCCAGTGCCTGTCCCACTCTTAGCCAGGAGTAGGCAGACAGGGCAGCCCCATTCCTGGGTATTGGGCACCCCACTGGGGAGGCCAGGCTGGGATGTCAACCCACAGGCAGACCCACCTCAAAAAGGCCCATGGCCGGGCAGGCCAGGGCTGTGGAGAGCTGGAGCCTGGCCCTGCTGCAGCATGGCTGGGCAGGGGCTGATGGCCCCAAGGACTGACGTGGGGTCCTGGGCCATGGGGAGCCCTGCGGCGCTGGGCAGGGACAGGGCTGGTGGTGGCCCCAGGGCTTTAACCCCTGTCCTTGCCATGATGGTCATTCAAATGGCTGTTAAGAGGAACATGGATTTTCAAAGACTTACACTTTTAGACAGTGAAAAAAAACCCTGCAGAAACACCTTCTGTCAACAAAGCTGTCCTTGCCTTCTACTTTTTCTGTCATACAAAATAACAACCTACTTTGACAGGTTAAAAAATTTGGTGTCTGCAATTCTATTAACAGGAGAATTACTCTAGTCTGAATAACTAATAAAGTTTGATAGTTTATTTATTCTTTAAAAGGGACTGAATATACTTGTCTAAGGACCTGTAAGAATCAAAGTGTTGAAACAGATTTAGGGATATCTGTACACAAAATATTATGTCAGAGTTCTCAAAGCTTTTCTGCTTGAACTACATAGCACAAGTAAGTTATTAACAACTTAGTTCTTGGCAGTTTCTCTTCAGAGAAGTTGAATCTCAGTCTGAAGGCTATTGTTAGGCAGACAGATTTCCTGAGCTGTAAGTTCTGCGCTTTGAAGAAGAGCATTGGTTCCTTTTAAATCAGTCTATGTTGGTCTTTTATCATCCTCTTAACTGTAGCATCCTAGTACCTTTCTTTGTCACATTAAATGAAGCAATCAGCATCTTTCATATCATGTGTACTTTATTGTAGTGGAAGATTTTTCTCCTCTACATTCATATAAAAGGTTCCTGTCTCTTCCCACTTCCCATCAATCTCAGACTGAGTATGTTCCACCTATGACAAGCAATGTCGTAAGTTATATTTATGGATCCTACATTAATTTGTTGTTGGAATATTGTAATTATTCCCACTGTTAAGCAAATTTTCATTCCACTGACCAAAACAATCAGGTCTTCTTGCAACCTGAAGTTATTTCTAAATGTTGCCTAAATGAGTCCGATCACCTACTTGCACTGTTTTCTTGACAAATTTATATTTTTCCCCAAAATTTTCCTTGTTTACTTTCTTCCACATTTATTGCATTTCTGCATTAATAATTTTTCTTGCACTAATTCAGCCTCCCTCACACTGCTCACCCTAGCACGTGCATACACAACACTTCCCTCCTCACTGTGAAATCAGATATTTTTTTGATCGAGGATTTATTTCCTGTGGTTAAAATGGAGGAGAGATGTCCACTCATATAGAAATATATTGATTATACACAGACTGAGTCTTAAAGCTCTTTAGCAACACAACTTTTCTGCTGAGTGGCAAAGAAAAAGATGGATGCAAAAGTGAAGCGGAGCTATGCTGAAAGTAGAACAGGCAACAGAGGCAAGAAAAGGGCATACTGTTTTTTCCAAGTTACTTGCTGTCTACAGTCATCTATCCACACAGACAGGGAAAGAAGAGAAACCAAAAACGTCTCTGTAAAAGTCTGACCTGTACCCCTGACCTATCTCCATAGTAACCAGAAAGTCTAAGGCGTCAGAAGAGATGCCTCAGACTACTTTGACAACAGTGTTACTTGATTATGTCTCACTTATCCAAATGTGTCTATCAAAGGGATTGCAATACTTTCAACTGATTGCTTAGGCTGGATTCTATAGAGTAGGACTGAAAATAATTTTATAATGCATATAATATCCCCATTTCCATTGCAGACATTGTAATCTTGAATGTGACAGGAAAGAAAAAAGTTTTGTCAGCATTTCAGATATATCGCCTCTCAGTCTCTTCTTATGATGTTACTCATACGAACATATGACATCCTTGTTTCCAAATTGGAAGCATG
>NW_010291241.1:0-2129 GCF_000700745.2 Antrostomus carolinensis | reverse complement strand
CCGCCATCCCCGCCGCCCCAAGGGCGAACCCCAGGGCCGCGGCCCCGCTCCGGCTGGGGACCGACCGCCTCATTCACCCCTGTCTGCCCGGCGCTGGGCGGGACTCGGATCTCCCGGCAGCCGACCCTCCCCACGGCCTCGGGCGTTATAAACTTGTACGGTTGTGCTTCCCGGGCCCGGCAACAGAAACCGATTCCAGTTCTAAACGTAAAAAATCTCTGCTGGATGAGGGCAGCGTCCTTCTGCAGTGGGCAACCAGCACGTTCTACTTACTGGCCTGGAAAACCTTTGCTTTTCCTGGTGTTTTTTATGTAATATTTTCTTTAAAGAGTGATCAAAACAGCAACATGCAATCTTAAAAGGCCTTAAAAGGAGACAGATTTTAAGATACCTTTGTACACTCCTGAACACAGTAAAGGGAGAGGCCTGGCTGGGATCTCTGGTTACTAATGAAATACAAATAATAACTAATAGCCACAAGAATCGCCATTTCTCTCTAGAATGCAACAAAACCCCAGCCTGTACCCTTGTAATAACCATAACCTGCCATATGTGTCTCTTCTAGAGACAGGGGAAGCTGCATAATTGGGAAAGCGCGGCGGAGAAAGCAACGTGGGATGTTACACACAACTACTGATGGGGAACGAAGTCAGGAGGAAATGCCACCCCTGGAATGTGAGATCTTAGGCTGGCAGATGGCTGATGTGTTGCTGTTGTTGATGGAGATCGGGAATTCATGGTGGTTTAGTGACTCTTGAATAAGACAGTTGCACCAGTAAAATTATGCTTGGATTACGAGCATCTTATTTCATTCTAAAAGGCATAATTGTTGGCAAGTTTATTCTTCTAACAATCATTTCATTGTTGCTGTCTAATGAATCAACAGTAAGGACTGTTTTAATTTGCAGAATGAAGTTCAATAATAAAAATCAGGTTGCGAAGCAGCAGGTTTTCTTTCTGTGGTTTTAATCAAAAGATTGCTGAAGCAGAATAACTGAGAGGTTGTGGGTGTACTCGGGGGCTACAGGGGACTGATGGGTTTATGTTGTGAGGGGGGAAGAGAGGCAAAATGCTCTAACAGCTACATGGGACAGTTGTGCCCAAGTCCTGAAGATGACTGAAGTTCACATAGATTTATTTATCAACACGGATCTCTGAATGGAAACAAAATTTAAATGTGGACCTTCTTCTTGCAAAAGTTTTCCAGCTTTCTGATCTGATCCTGCATTAATTTCTCCATCAGCAAGTTTCATTTCCCTTAAAGAGTCCTAATGGTATCAACAGTATTTCATGAACTCACCACAGGACCACCGAGGCTCAGGGCACACTCCAGATTTACCTACATTGACCTCTTTTACAAAGCCTGGCCCAGCAGAAGCTCCAGACCCAATTCCTCTATAGCAGGCACCTTTAAGAAGAATATTGGAGTTTACATCTCAATTTCTGGCCCAATTTTGCTTTGCTTGGAAATCAGAGTGTGTGTAGCACAGAGCAGTGCCTGCCTGGCCCTCCCCTGGCCACAAAGCCAAGGCGAGGGAGAAGCTGGTGTCCAGGAGGTACACTGGGGTCCGGAAATATCCATATGGGCCTTCAGCACTTTGTCCCAGCACTCTGACTTCACTCCTTCCACTGCAAAAGGGTTTCATAAAATCACAGAATGGTTTGGGTTGGAAGGGGCCTTAAAGATCATCCAGTTCCAAGCCCCCTGCCATCAGCAGGGACACCTTCCACTAGACCAGGTTGCTCAAAGCCTCATCCAGCCTGGCCTTGAGGTTTTGAGCTATTAATAATTTTTAGGTTTGGGTATCGAGAATTTGCTCTTCTAAAATTTCATCCCAAAGGGTGGAATTATTTCCCTCAGAACTTGCAGACACAAGTCTCTGCCCCCAGAGACAATTAAGTCCTGTGGGGCCTGATCTTGGACTCGCCATAACACCACAGAGACTTCCCGTGGTTCTTCCCGCAGGACACCAAACACGCAGTTTTTCCCCCAGAGCCGGTTTGCGCTTCCTCCAGCGTGGCTCTGCGGCGGGACTCGGCTGCCGGCCGCCCCCGGGCTGAGCCGTGCGGCCCTTGTTGGCCTCAGCGCGGCGCCATGACGAACGCCCGCCCGCGCACTACAGCTCCCG
>NW_010291239.1:21241-32703 GCF_000700745.2 Antrostomus carolinensis | reverse complement strand
AGAAGGGGGGCTGGTGGGGGGGAACCCTCACTGTTCGCTTCCCCTTGGCTGCTCATTTCAACCTTCTTTCAAGCAGAAATTACTCACATTAATCAAGAGTGAGAATGTGTTTGCAGCCCTGCAGATTTGGCAGCGCCGAATCAAATTCCATCAGTAGCAGTGGGAGGACGGGAGCCTGTGTCTCTGCTGCACGCAGCCTAATAGAGCCATTGCCAGAGGAAATTGGATCTGAGAGCTACCCTAAATTAATCTACCCTTTAAAAAAAAAAAGAATAAAATAAAAATGCCAGGAGATCTACATGACAAATGAGCGTTCACAACGGAAACTGGCGCAAACATCCAGCGCATCAGATCAGGATGGATCTGCCCTTTGGACAACATCTGCATGTGGGAAGAGGCACATGAGCAGCCCCGAGGAGCAGGGGTCCCCGCAGCCAGGGCACGTGGCGGGCAGAGGGGGTTTGATGGGTGATTTGGGGGGGACAGGGCAGAGGTGTGAAGCCATCGCTGCAATAAAACCTTCTCCTCCTCCCATCAGGCAGGAGATGTGCCGGAGGTGCCAGCATCCTACCCCAGCATGTGCAGCCGTGGCTGTGCCGTGGAGCATCTCTGGGGTCTGGCAGGGCCGTGGGGCAGCACCAGGTGCTGCTGTGGTGGCTCCTGCCACCGTCACACCGCGGCAGCGGGGCAGAGCGGGGCAGGTGGAGGCTCCTGGGGTTCTGGCTCGTTCGTGCCGCAGAGCCGGGGCGCAGGTGCAGCAGCTCGCTCGGCTTTAATAGAGCTGCTGCTGCTTCAAGGTGATTGCTGCTTTATTGGCTTATTTTTAGCCACGCGGCCTGGCTGAGAGTAAGATGGATGGGTCTTGTCTTGGGTGAGACTTTTGCTCGCAGTAGGAGCCTGGGCGCAGGGTGGGAGTGATGCTCCGAAAACAGCCGGGATGAAGGTCCCCGGTGCAGAGCAGGGAGCTCACCGAGCCCTTGCTCCTACCCCAGGAATGGTCCATAGGGTGGGCATGGACTGGGCCGAGCCGGGTGTGAAGCTGGTATGAGTTGGTGTGGGCTGGTTGCTGCTGGGCAGTCACCTCCAATGAGGGACCCCCAATACAGTTTGCTTGCAGCATCTCCTGGTATAATCCGAACACCCCTGTGGTGATCAGGGTCTCATCTGCCCTGAGGATGTCCCATCCCAGGGGTCTGTCTTCTCACCAGTGTTTCTCAGGAGCAATGGGACAGCGGGAATGCTGCTGAGCTCTGGCTCTAGGTGCAGCCAGGTGCTCTCCCAGGAAGGGCTGATCCCTGAAGCGGGTTCAGACAGCACCGATCGGGTTAACCCCCCTGCACACCGTCTCTGCTCACACAGGCGTGTCCCCTGCACCCCTCCATCATTTTTCAACCTTGGGCAATCCAAAGCCTTAGAGCATCTTTACTGTGCTCCCAGAAGCACCCGATGATTGAATCTTGACCTTTATTTCCAAGGCTTAATAACTCCCTGCCCCTGTACGTGTGGACTGGGCAGGGCCAGGCGGCGATGAGACAAGGAGCATTTTCACTGCTGGGAGTTTACACCAGGGAAAAGCAACTCCTGGCTGGGCTGGGTGCAAGGACTGGGTGCATTGGGCACAAGGGCAGGTGCTGAATATGGAAAACTTTGGCCAAGCTGTTCCAAACTGCGCTGAGGAGCAATGTTCATAGCACAGACCTTCACTTCTCGTTGCTCTAGAGCAACGTCCCTGCGGAGGGAAGAGCCTTGCTCTGTACGTGAGCTCTAGGTCACTGCATGTGAGTGAGGTTTGCAATCTAAGTGGGGTTGTGTGATTGCAACCAGGCAAATACAGCTCCCTGAGTGAGCACCACACCTTCTGTGGTGCTTCCTGAACAGATGCACTTCTGTAGGCTCTTGTTGCAGGAGGGTTGTTCAGGTGTCTACAGAAAATAAGCAGCCAGGTGTCAGGATATTACGGCAAGGGGAGAATGAAGTACCTGGGTAACCGGGTAAGAAAGAGGGTGAACTTGTTTAAAAAATCATCGAGCATGTGTAGACAATGTGTGGCAATAACTGGGCATCTCTGCCCCCCACCCAGTTCCATGGGGACCCCGTGCTGGCCAGGGAGCGGTGCCCGGCTGTGCCAGCACATGTGTGTGGCACACATCCTGGTGTGCCGGCATGTCCCGGTGCCTGCCCCAGCTGCCGGTGTGGCGGGAGCTGCGGGCAGCGAGGCCGCAGAGAATATTGATTAGTTTTACAGTGTAACCTGACAGAGCCTATTCTGGTGATGTAATGAAGACGGATGATCCCATTCCCTCGCTGAGGTGCTTTGGGGAAGGGGAAAATTATTCGCTGCATCCTAGAGGGATGCTCCGCGGTCCTCCATGCCTCACTCCTGTACCTCATCTAATTTCCACCTCTCTTGCTGTTTTTTCCTCCTTTCCATCCTTATGGCTCTCTGCTTTCCCTTGTCCCAGCACCCCACCATCTCCGTGAGCTCTGGGAGGTGGACGTGATGCTCATGCTGGGAGGCAGCCGAGCCTGGTCCAGACTCTCTGGGGTGCAGACCTGACCGCTGGCACCAGCTGGGAGAGGACTTGTTGCAGCTCTTGGCTGCCCATGGTGGAAAGCTCTCCTGCTGGGACTCACCGCAGCCAGAGTCGTGATCCAGCCTCACACCACCTCTCCCTCATCCTCTGCTTACGTTTCCTGTCTCTTGTTCTTCACCCCCTGCCTTTGCTTTCATGTGAGTGCCCGTCTGCACGTGTGTCAACTCCTCGGGGATGCTGCCGTGGATAAGGCAGCCCAGCAAGCCCCCAGTGCCAGGCTGCCAGCCCAGCTTGCTGCAAACACATCACCCCTCCAACATGGGGAGAGACCTCCACAGAGCAGCCCCCCTGGGCAACCCTCTTGCCTGAGCCGAAAGCCTCATCCCAGGACCTGTGAAATGTCAATTAAATGCAGCTCGATGAGGTTGATCAGCTCCTTTCACAGCCCAACCCCAGCATTTTGGAAACCGCAGGCAGTGCTTTTTCCTCCACTGACCAGCAGTTGTGAATCCATCTTTACACTAACACCAGGCTCAAGCATTTGCTTGCCAGAAGGCAGTTATGTACAGTCATAAAAATGATTTAAAATTGGTCAGAGTTTTAAAAGAAAAAAAAAAAATAAAAGAAGAAAGCTCATATATTAGCAAGTCTTTATTTCTCTTGTAGCCTTTACCCTTTAGGATTCATGTTTTCAGGCTTTTCTCAACAAACAACACAATTGGAAATGCTAAAACGTTTTAATATAAGAGCTGAGAATCCTCCAGAATCACAGGGCTGTGAGAAGGCAAAGAAATACCAACTCCTGTAATGGACGAGATACGATCTCTGCAAAGTGACCATCTCTCCTACATCTTCAGAAACCTAACGAGTCTCATCACTATCTTCCATCAGATCCAAACCCCGTTGCTTCACAGACCTGATGTTCAGAAGGGATCCTCTGGTCTGACCCGAGGTGGGGGTGATGCCCAGTAGCTCCCTCTCTTCCAGCTGAGCTCCAGCCTAGGAAAATCCCCAGTCCTGGAGTGAGGATTTCCAGGGATGCAGAGCCCCAGCGATTAATTGCAGCCTCTGTTTTAAAACTTGAAGCCTGTTCAGGCTGTTTTGAGGTGGGAACTCTGATGTTCCCATCAATGCCCCGTGCACCATCCAGCCAAGTTCTTTGAGGAGATAAATAAATTCCTGTAAACCCAAAGGGGAAATCATCCTGTAGCAAACATGTGGTGCCTTTCCAGCCTCATGAGTCCCCTTGGATATTCATAGCTCAGCTAAGGGAACGAATTTCATAAATGCTGCAACTCCACCGTGAGTGGAGAGCTGGCTGTGGTGTTAGGGAGGAGAGGAAACCACAGCGCCTCGTAATTTTAAAGAAAATACATCTAAAAATAAGGCACCCCAGGTACCTGTCTGGCTGTTACTGGATGTAAACACGCTACAAACACAATGATGAACCTTTCTGTGGTCTGCAACCCTTCCACTGATCCTTTGCCATCCCACTTTTGGGGTATCTTTTTGGGGAGCAGCTTTGGAAGGTCGATGAGGGATGAACCCCAGGCAGTGAGGAGCACATCCTCGCGTTTCACAGCCACATTTTCCTCCTGCTTCCAGCTCACAACTTCAGCCTAACATCTGGCAAAGTTGGATACCACGGGCAAAGAGAACATCGCTGCTTATGGCAGGCCAGGCTGACAGTTCCTGTGAGATCAGCCCCGCGAGCATCATTTCTTGGTGATAGCTCCCTCACAGAGGAAAGAAATGGAAGCAAATCTTACATGACACATTTATTTTTGTCATCTATTTATTAGCTCAGAGCAAAAGTCCTGCTGCGCTGCATTATGGGGATTATGCAAATGAAGGACATCAAGACAATTAAAAAAAAGCCCAAGTGAGCACAATGTCAGAGCTGAGCAGATGCTGAGAGATGGTGCAGCTCTCCCTGGCTGCTCCTGGACTGCCACAGCCCACCGGCACAGCTGGACCTCCTGCTCGGGCAGCCTCGTGCCCAGATCCAACCTGTCGCCCTGTCCAGATGCTCCTGCTCCTCCTCGTGCTTGTGGAGCGAGCAGATAGTTAGGTCCTTCAGTTAATGAGCTGCCCAAGACATATCCCAGAGTGTTGCCCTCCCATGGGGCTTCATCTCTCTTTGGGGGAAGGATGAGCAGAGAGGATCCTGCTGCATCCTTGTCCCATTGCGGGTGCTCACTGCTCTCACCTGGACCAGTGGAGCCAAAATTGTTGGTTAAACTAATCCCGGGCTGAATTTGGATGTACAGGGTTGCTGAGTGGGCTACCTACAAGTTCCTCACCCCATGCAAGGGACTTCCCAGCTCCCCATCGGAGAGCAGCCCAACACCCCGTGTCCTGGTGTGGGATGAAGTAATGCCACGTTCACGTTCGGGCGCTGCCACGGGAGGAGGATCTGGTTTGCTCCATGGATTTGGAGCCTGGCTAAATCCCCACTGAATCACCCGTTGTTACACTGACAGCTCAGGATTTATGAGAGTTAAAGTGGAGGGAGAGCAATGAGCAGCAGCAAAAAAAATAAATAAAAGGTCCCAAATCTGACTTGTCTTTGCTTCTGCAAGTCCCAGAGGACTCCGGATGTGTGTTTGGGGATTTAATCCTGTCTGAACCCTCGATTTTGAGACGGAGGTGGAGGGGGAGCTTAAGGCAGCTGAAGTGCATGTCGACAGCTGCATCCAAGCACAGCTCCTGCCCCGGCAGCTCCTGGAAGTGGAAAAATGCTGTTTCCCAAAAGCCTGTGGAAAAGCGCGGGCATGCTGGCACTCGGAACCGCGGAGAGATGCAGAGAGCAGCCGGGGAAACACGCTTCCATCCTCACTCTGCTAATTACGCTCATTAGGGAAGGAATGCTGCCTCCGATTTCCAGCTATCATCTCAGCTATTTTTAATTTCCCAGCCTGCTGAAAGCTCACACCGGAGCTCTCGGGTGTTCTGTTGTTTTGGTTTGGGTTTTTTTTTCTGGAAATGGGTATTTCTCCTCCCAGGTCAGAGGCTCTTTTGTGTCTGCCTGGCTGGGAGACGGGGCCGAAGACAAAGCGGAAAAGGAGAAAGCGGGAGAGAAGCGAGATGGGGAGAACCAGCACGGGGGCACGTGGGGGGCCGTGCCCCCTGGGTACCGGGCAGCCACGGTGGGCTGTGCGGGGAATGGGAAGCTGTCGGCGGAGCGGAGCAGCGGGGATGCAGACGTGTGAGCGGCTCCACGACCCAATGGGGAGAGCGCAAGAGCCGGGAGATAATTTATGCACTAACCTCAGATTGGGGTTGCGGGCATGGGAGGGGGTCCTCTTCCCATCGCCCCTTCCACCCGCCTCCTCCCAGCCTGCAACCACACACAGCCACACCAGCCCTTTGCAATTAGGAAGACACCTATTCAGCACCGCTCTGGCATTGCTGGGCTTTTGTTCCTTCTCTTCTTCTCTGCTGGTAAAGCTCTTCTTCCCCTGCGCAAGGGCTGCGTGCAGCGCTCGGCGGTTTGTTCAGTTGCTTTTCATAATCTCCACCAAAGAATTGCGGTCCCGCTGAAGTCCCACGATCGAGGCGGCGGGGAGGCCAGAAGAGAAAGAAAAAAGAAAAAAAGAAAAAAAAAAACAAAAAAAGGAGGAGGAAAAAAAAAAAGTAAGACAGCATTTTTTTTTTTCTCTTTCTTTCTTTGTTTGAAGTCTTGCCTGGAGGAGTTGTGTGTGTGTGAGAGAGCGAGGCGGTGAATAGGAGCGGGTGCACTGGCTGCACGCTCGGCGTACGATGGGCATTTGTAATGAGCACATGCAAACCACACACGCAGACACCTGCATCCATCCTCTCCTCAGGGCATGCATTACCTGGGCAGCTCCCCCCCTGGGCATAGAAACTCTGCCTGGGTATGAACATCCCAAAGCAGTTCAAATCCTTTACTTGTTTATTGTGTATGTTGAAAATGTGTTTATGTTTGTGGATGTGAATCTATCTATTTACATCCGTTCACGCTGTGTTGTAGCTGATGTGTGGCATTTGCTTGCAGTAGTTATATTCTTGTTGATATATATGTGATTAGCTGAAAAAAAGAATAATTTTTCTTTGTTTTAGGCGAGAATAATGACCAAATAGTCAAAATTCATCCACATATGAATGTTTGTGAAGATGTGTGTATCTATATTCACGTGTATTCACATTACTTACGTTGACACACAATTACATACAACACATGTTAATGAACTTAACAGCTAAATTACACTCAGGGTCTTTAACTGTTGGATTTCAGCGTGAAATGTGCACTTGTATGACTGTTCCTGTGTGTGTGTGAATATAAGTTCATGTACATATATGATAAGTTTTTTGTCTTACTGAGTTGCCACACATGTAACACGCGGGGTGTTGGTGTAGGGTTGGGTATGTCTGTGTGTGTGCAAACACTTTTGCATTGTTTAATTGTCTAAAATTGTCTAAAATCCACCCATCAGCCCCTGATCACAGGCAAAGAGAAACTCTGCCCGGTGCAGGAGTGTATTTTTCTTTCTGATGAGTGTGAACTAAAGGGGTGAAGAGGAGATTTGTTGGTGTTTGTGCCTTGCTAAATATCCTTGAATGCTGTAAGAAAACAGCGCGGAGTGCTGGTGTGGTCAGAAGAGCTGGGTGTGCTGGTGTGGTCAGAAGAGCTGGGTGTGCTGGTGTGGTCACAAGAGCTGGGTGTGCTGGTGTGGTCACAAGAGCTGGGTGTGCTGGTGGAACCGTGTTTGAGCGATTCCTCCTCCGGCTGCAAACTTGCAGCTCCGACACCAGCGCTGGTATTGGGCACAGCGGAGAGGGAGGCTCTCCGGGTTCTCTCCGATGAGGTAATCCTGAAGGAAGATAAGGGAAGTGGTGCATGTATTAACCTGAATGATGATGTCAGCCAGGGGAAAGGGAAATTAATTACTTGGAGATAGGAATTGCCTTGATTTTGGTGTCATTTAATTCCTGTTGTTATTTCAAATGTGCTGGGGTATGGAAACCAAAGGGACTTTGGTGACAGGGTCCTGAGGGCTGGCAGGGTCTGGAGGGACCAAACAGTTCCCAATGGCTTGTGCAGTGATTTGGGTACTGGCGTAGAGAGACTCGTGTGTGTGTGTGTGTGTGTGAGTGTGCAAGTGCCTCTCTGGACTGCGATAGACCATTAAGGAGAATAAAAATTTTTCTCTGCTGGAAGCTGCAGAGATGGGGTGGAGAGAGGAGGGCAGCAGAGTCCCCCAAGCCTCCCTCCAAGGAGCAGACTGAGGGTGCTGGCTGGACACAAGGGATGTCTCCTCCTGGTTTTTGCAGATGTCTGTGTGTCCCTGGGGAGTGGTGGCAGACCTTCAGCAGCAGGGCTGGGTGGGACCAGGGCTGGGATGGCTCCAGGCTCAGGTACGGGCTTGAGCCACCTTCAAACTGCACTTATGGGGTTCCCCATGGGGTTTATCTTCCCCCGAGGTGTAGCTGTCCCTTGGAAGGGAGTGATGGGATCCTGGTGCCCTGTCCAGCAGGGTGAGCAATGGAGGAAAGGTCTCCAAAGTGGGAAAGAGACACTTTCTCCACCAGAATTTCTCCTCATGCTAATAGGTGTCACATTATGTCACGAGTCTCCGACGACTTGTCAGCAGAACAAGACAAATCACTGGTAACAGTGAACAACAGGGCTAGCAGTAGACAAAACACAGATATCTCATGTCTGCCTCACCTTGGACCTGACACGGAAGATGCATCCACGATGCTCCCCAGACCCCACCACTCAAGCCGTACAAACCTGCCTCTAGACATGGGTGCCACCGTTCCCTCCCCAGGGACTAATCCATGTGCTGTCTCTTATTCCAGCCCCACATTTCCCAGTTGCAGGGCACACTGCCCTTGCATGCTGCCTGTTGCTCTGAGCTGATGATGATGATGGCAGAGGACAGCCCAGAAGCCAGGGTCAGCCTGAGCTTGGCTTTCAGGAAATCATAGAACTGTAAAATCATTTTGGTTGGAAAAGACCTTTAAGATCATCAAGTCCAACCATAAACTTCACACTGCTGAGTCCACCACTAAACCATGTCCCTCAGCACCACATCTACACGTCTTTTAAATCTCACCAGGGATGGTGACTCCACCACCTCCGTGGGGCAGCCTGTTCCAATGCTTGACATCCCTTTCAGTTAAGAAATTTTTCCTAATATCCAATCTAGACCTCTCCCTCTGCAACTTGAGGCCATTTCCTCTTGTTCTGCCTCCAGGGCTGCCAGCTCAGCATGGCCATGGCAGAGACCCTGCAAAGACCAAAGCAAGAGCAAGTTTGGCCTCTCAGTGCCTGGACATGGTGCACCAAACCCCGGGAGGGTGTGAATATCCGTGTGTGGCTTAACCACCCTTCTGCCGTGCACACACAGAGGCACACAATGGCAGCTCCCATGTGGGTAGACCATCAACCCGTCCTGTTTCCATCCCAGTCACCTCAGCTCTGGCAGATCCTCTCTAAGCTGGCAATGCAGAGCATCAACAGGGGTACGTGGGGAGGGTCACCTCAGCCCCACAGCTCTGCCAGCATCCCTGCCTTCATCTGCCACCTTTCCTTGCCCCACCAACCTCAATCACACGTCTAGAGGGGAATCTCCAGTGGGAAGCCCACCAGTGTCCTGTGTTGCACTCAAATAGGTTCCACAGACATGGGAATGTCTGCCAGGAATCCTCCGTGGCAGGCGCAGGTTAAGTCAGGGGGGCTCTGGGGGTCAATGCAGATTCTGGGCGAGGGTGGGGGTCACAGTGTGGGGCAGTGGTGTTGGTAAAGGAAGGTGCAATTTCTGGTGTTTGTGCCACTGCAAATCCCCAGTGCCAGCGGGGAAAAGGAGCCTCAGTGGACATGGGTGGTTAAACCTTCATCAAACATGGGGCGAAGCTGGGGTGTGAATTCCAGCTGAGTGCTGGCAGCTCTCCCTGCTCCTGTCCCAGGAGGGAGCCAGGTTTGTGGCTTTACAGGAGCCGTTTGAGCTTGTGCATGAGACCGTGAAACCACATGCAAAGGAGGTTTGGGGTCTGGTCTGTGAGGGGAGGGGAAGGGCACGTCGGTGGGTCCACTTCCCCCAGCACCGCCTGTCATTAGTGGATTCAGCCCCAATTTAGGATGGTAGGAGATGAGTTGATCTCTTTTCTTCCCAAACCTGTGCCCAAGGTGACATTCCTGAAGTCACTGGAGTCACCTGAGGCAGGTTTGAGCCCAGGGAAGTGGCTTCCCAGGGGAGTTGAAGGTGCCACGCTGGTGCAGAGGTGCTGGTTATCCCACCTTTGCTTTCTACCTCTGCACAAAGTGCCCTGTACCCCCCCGGGGCTCTGTCCCCCTCTAACTCTACCGTCTCTTTGTTCCCTCTGCTCTAGTCGCTCCCAATCACTGAACCATCCCTTTCAGCCCGGCGGTTTCCCTCTCCCTCCATTACCACCCCCGAGTTGCTGGATGAAGCTCCCATCACCGCACCCTCCAGCCCCTGCCCGGCGTGGGGGGCTCAGCCGCAGCCCCCCCCTCAGCCCCTGCCATAGAGAGACCATCGCTCATCAGCCCCGCTCGCTGCTCCAGCAAATCCAGACAAATTGCCCCCACGGCTGCTGCAGCATCTCCTGCCTCACAGCCCAGACTTAATTACAGCTGGGGCTGCGGGAGCTGAAATATCTGTGACCAGGAATGTGCTCAAAGGCCCGGGAGGAGCTTGTTAGCGAGTGACTTACCTGGATTCCTGAGTTGCATTTGCCCTCTCTTAATGGGCTTGCGTGGCAAATTGATGGTTAGTTTGTAGGAACAGATCTGGGTCATTATCTCGTCCCTTCCCTCTCTGCCTTTCTCATCCCTCCACCTTGAAATAAAAAAAGCCAGAGGAAAGAGCAATGCTCCCCGGCGTGCAGTGGGGCTGAGCAGAGGGCTTTGGGGTTCGGTGGGATCATATGGGCTGTGACCCAGCACACACAAGTAACGATCTTGGGGTCCTAGGGCCAGATGTGTCCCTCCAAAGGCAGCTCGGTTCAGGTGCAAACCCTCTACTGGGGACTGATTTGTTGGTTTGCAGAGCACAGAAGCACCGAGGGGTGAAAACAAAATGAATTTATTCTGATTTTTTATTTTTTTGTTTTTCAGCAAGCTGAGAAACAAAATCATCTGGGGTTGGAGAACATTTTGTTTCACTCAAAAAACCCCTTTCATTACATTTCCAGTCACCTAAAATACATGTTTTTGGTAAGAAGGAAGGAGAGCTGGAAGTGGCACGCTGTTCCAAATGGAAAAGTGGGAAGGAACAGTTGCAACTTCTCTGAGCTGGTTTTGTACCCAAAGCTGACTGGTACAAACTGACTGGATTTGCAAAATATTCCTCCTGGCTCAAACTTACCTGTTCCAGCAAGAATATTTCTGCTTTCCAAAGCAACCTCAGGCTCCCATGGAAAAGTCACTCCTGCAGGAGCCTGCTGCTGGGCTGAGCTGTGCTGGGGTAGCTGGACCCCAGCTCTGCACGCTCCATCCTCCTCAGCACCTCGCCAGCCCCAGTCTTCCTACAAATGTCCCCAAGTCAAGGAAAACCAGGTCCTGGGACACTGGTACCTGCTGGAAGGGGAAAACACATCTCATGGGCTGCCAGGGTGTCGGGGAGAGGCTGCATGAGCAGTGTCTGCTGCTCCGGAGGGAGGTGATCTGAGCATCCTTCTGGGCACAAAGCAAAGTGCAAAATAAATCCTTTTTATTTTCTGGCTACTTTTGCACTTTGCTTTGTGCAAAAATTAAAAGGATTTATTTTCTCTCCTTAAAACAAACCAGATCAGTTTTACACTGTGTTCTGTGGTTTTGGAAGAAGTGTGTGATTGTGTATGCACCTGTAAAATTAGGATTATTTTTTGGCTTTTCCTGAGCCTGTGGATTTTCTGTGGCTGCCAGAGCCTCCTGTGAAGGGAACCTCTGGGCTTCCC
>NW_010291239.1:20250-21231 GCF_000700745.2 Antrostomus carolinensis | reverse complement strand
TCTTTGCTGTTGTTGGTGCCAAGGTGGGTTTGTTGAGCCCATCTCACTGGTGTGGCTCGATAAGGGTGTTGTAGAGAGCGCGGTCGCGTTGCCAGACACCTGCTTTGGGAACTGGATCTGTGCTGCTTTCCTGAGCTCAGCATTAAGGATGCTCTGCCTGATGTGGGGTGTTGCTCAGTTTACCTGGCTCCTGTTTTATTGCCTCTAAGAGTTGGGGGATTTATGTAGCGTTCTGGAAAGGTTTGGGTTATATCTGGTTTGTTAAAGCAGCTCTCAATACAAAATCAGGTGATGAGAAAACTGATTAAAATCCATAAATAACCCCAGTATTGCCCTGTCCATGGGACGTACGAGTGACAGACAGCGTGTTCCTTTAGCTGTACAGAGCACCGATACAATAAATGCATCTCAGCCTCCTCTTCCCCAAGTAGATGTTTCTATAAAGCCAAAAACTCCAACCATAACGACTCAGAGGACAAGGTAATGCACACGGAAAGCTGGGAAATGACATTGTTACAATGACAAATATTCTCCGAATACCCAATTCATGATCCTGGGCGTCTTATAAATGTGATTAGTAGATCTAATCTTGCTGTGCTGGAGCCAGTTGTCAAGACAGCTTGAAAATGGATCGTTGCCCAATTCTGACTTCAACTGCTCCCCAAGTTCTAATAGTTAATGTTTAAAAAGTAAACAGGAGTTGGGTCCCACACGCCCTGCCCTGGGGTACAAGCTGGGGAGAGAGGGGCTGGGGAGGGGGGAACTGCAGGGGATCCCCTAAAAGAAAGGCTGATTGCACCTTCTTGGGGTGCAACTAGTATGGATCTCTGTGGAAAACCAAATCCTTTTGGTGTACCCAGCTTGGTCAGTCTGTTCTTGAGTATCTGTTGATCTGTCCGTCCATCTGTCCATCCATCCTTTCCGTTGCAGTTGTTGGGTATATATTATTTCTCTCCACCTCACAGCAGGGATGGAGGCATT
>NW_010291239.1:19859-20236 GCF_000700745.2 Antrostomus carolinensis | reverse complement strand
TGTCCATGTCTCAGCTCTCCCCACACCTGAGACCTGGGCCAGGAGCTGGGGATGAGCCCTGGGGGAAGGGGAAGCAGCGCTGTGAGCCTTTAGCTCCAGGGAGGCTTCCTCTTGGGCTGTAATTTTGGGTAATTGCACTTTGGGTACTGTCACACGGGCACCCCAGGGGCTGTGGGCTCCAAGGGTGATGCCCACACATGCCTCTCGGTGCCAGTGGGAGCTGCCAGGCACAGGGTTTTCTGAAGACCAGCTAGAAAGGCAGGAGAATAAGATTTCCAAAAGCACTCGAGTGCTTTTGGGTAGCTGGGGTGGTTTCCAGCCAGGCTGTCACAGCATCCCAGTGCCCCCCAGGACTGGCCAAGCCAAGCTAAGCTCCC
>NW_010291239.1:19372-19838 GCF_000700745.2 Antrostomus carolinensis | reverse complement strand
CCAAGCCAAGCTAAGCTCCCCTGTGCCCCGCCTCCTCAGGGGGCACGGCGGGCAGCTTGCTGAAGGCAGCAAAGCACTTTTTAAAGCACGTTGGTAAGTGCTGTGAGTCTCTAAGGTGCGTTCGATGCCTTTACCTGGGATTTTCTGGGGGATCCCAGTGGGGACGTGGTTTCAAAGCAAGCTGGTGATCCTCAAGCTCTTGCACTTTTGGGACAGCCTGGCTGTGGCAAAGGCTGTGGGGATGTCGTGAGAGAGTCCCCAAACTCCCACCCGCCTTCCCCACCACCCAACCTGCCCAAACAGCCCCCACCTCTGGCAAACCAGCGCCTGAGACCAACAGCATGGGGGAGGCTTTGAGCGTATCCAAGATACAGCGGATTTGGGCACCTTGTCAAATGTTCTCATTGTCTGACCCTTGTCCAGATGCCAGTAAAACCCTTTGGGAAATTCCCCCTCCACCCAGCGC
>NW_010291239.1:0-19261 GCF_000700745.2 Antrostomus carolinensis | reverse complement strand
AGCGCTGGGCACCCGCATGGATCCCCCAAAGTTTGGGGTCTGGGAGGGTGATGGGTTTGGGGGATGGAGGGGGCAGGCAGAGGGGCCATGGGGAAGGACAGCAGAGGAGGTGGGTGCTGGGTGACCCTGTGTGGTGCCAGTGGAACATTTCCCAAATCTGGGGTGATGAGTGTGGGCTTGTCCCCCCCGTCCCACGCTGGCAGCAGTACCCGAGCAGCAGGACATGAGTAATATCCATCCCACTGGGGGAGTTAGATCAAAGGCAGTGAAGTAGATACAAGAGGTTTCTGCTTCACAGACCAGAGAGGCTGCAGTTCAATAGCGCCTTTGTTACCGGCTCTCTGGAGCTGGGGATGGAGAAATACCTGACCCCCCGCTCCCTCCCTCCCTCCACTCCCAGCCCCTTGGTGCACAATCATTTCAAGTATGTGACCGTGCAGCAAGGCTCGGCGGGGACAGGGGGACAACAGCAGGAGCAGCCACCAAGGGGCTTCAAAAATGAGACCCCCTCATAGCCGGATGGGGCTTGGAGGCAGTGGAGGTGGGTACCCGCTTCTCCGAGCATCCCCACAGCACCTGGGTTTTGCTGGCGGGGATCAGGGTGGCGTGGGGAGGAGAGGACAGTGCGGGTGATGCCATGGTGGCTGCCATCCCACAGCCCGTGCCCGCTGGCGTGGTGCCCTTCCCATGGAGAGGATGCTGCACTGCCAAAGGTGAGGTCAGCCGTGCTCGGCCGGTGGCTCCGGGCTGTCCTTGGGTCCCTGCGGTGTGGAGTGGGGCTGGTGGCTCATGGATGGGCATGTGCCCTTGTGCTTCGATGCTGGGAAGAGCAGCTTGTCACTGGAGCTGCCCTGCGTTGGGTACAACCTCTTTAGAAAGGTCTTGGGTGCTGAAGCAGAACCACGGGGCTGTATCCCAAAGAGCCATGAAGTCCAGCTCAACTGATTTACCCCTCAAATGTGCGATGCACAATGAAATTGGGTCTCCTTAGTGCACCCTTGGGACCAGGGGTGTGGATTGGTGCTGGAGCCATGGGGCAGAGACCCACATGGAGCTCCTGGTGTCCACGCAGATCCCATGGGCACATGGCAGGGTATTTGCTGGCAGACCTGCCCGGCACAATGCCTGCACCCAGGGGTATAACACTGGAGCCAAATGATGCTCCTGAAGAGCTTGGGGCTGCTCGTGGGTGCAGGGAGTGGGACTGTGACCAAAGGTGGGGCACACGGTGGCCTTTTTTCTTTGCCATTCATATATGGGAGTTAAAAGAGGAAAGATCTTGGGAAAACACCAGTTCAGAGCGACCCGTGTGCTTCAGAAGTTTGGTTTGTAGGTCAAAGTCACGTTCACTGCTATTATGAACTGCAGGGTGCAAAATCTTTCCTGCTTCCAAACCTGGTATAGTTTTAGAAACATTGAATTTCCCAAGGATTCTTGCTAGGGCAACAAGAAAGGGAGTTTCCTAGACTCAGCAGCAGAGCTGACCTCATCAGCTCCCGGCAATTAGCAGCCACTGTTGCTGAACGAGCTGGGGTCCTGTTTTTTTTTAAGGCAGAGCCAGCGCTTTCCCAGGGACAACTGGGCAGCACTGGTGCCACTGGAGGAGGTCCCCCAGGTTTGGGGAAGTGCAGAGGCTTTTGCTAAAGACCGAGGTCTGTGTTTGGCTCTCGGAGGAGCTACTGGAGCAGCTGCTCCCCATGAAACACGTCACCTTGTCCCCAGATGCCTCTTTTGTGGGTACAGAGATGGAAGCTGCCCGAAAAAGGCAGTGGGGGAAGGCAGCAGCGAGGGAAACGAGCAGGAGGTGGGTTTGCAGCCAGACCTTTCTTTAGCCCTTTGTCTCAGCTGACAAAGGCAGGTCTGTTGGATGCACCTCTCGCCGCTGAGCATCCGCCTCTGCAGCCAGGTGAGCTGCAGGGCAGCGGGGCCGGTGCCAGGGAAAGGTTTTTCGGTTCCCAGTTCTGTCTCTGAGCAACTCTGTGACTGTGGACAAGTGCTGTGGTGGCCCAAAGGGTCAGATTTTCAAAAGAGCTACAGGACAGGGTACAGCTATATCCCAAGGTGAGCATCATCCCCTCTTGCTTGCAAAAGGGATTTATCCTGTGAGCTCCTGGGCTGCTGCAAGGGAAGCGGCTGCCCAACGGCGAGGTGCTCCTCTGGGGAAAGGGATGCTTGATGTGCAGGTGTAAACGTGTGCTCCTCCATTTTGCAACCAGAACGACTATCTGGTTTAGAACTCAAGGTTTATCAGGTTTATGGGGATTCTTAAAAGCAGTATAAAAAGTTGTGATGGGGAACACCATCCCACTGACAGAGGTAAGGTGTAGCAGTGGCCAGGACACTGGGAGAAGGAAAATGTTTCTTTACCTCCTCCTTGGGCATGCTGCCATTGATTTGGGCTTTGGCATGTTGTGTTGTAAGCATCACCTCTGCTGCAAGAGACTGCTGTCCCTGCAATCACAGCTCATTACAGCCTTTGGAGCAGAAAACCTGCTGGGTTCTCCTCCCAGGGTCGGGTCACCAAGCTGCCAGGTTACTGCTGAGGGGACAGATGTGGCAGGTTTGGTTCTGTCCTGACCCTAGAGCAACCCATGACAAACTGCCACGCGATGCCCAGGTGCTGAGCGGTGTTTTGGGTGGGAAGTTCCCCTATTTTTGTAGGGTTGAGCTGGGGGGCTGTGATCCCCACGTGGGGAGGGAGCGGGTCATGCTCCCAACTGAGCACGGGGAGGGACAACTTAGATGGAGAGATTCCTTTGGTTTTTGTCTTCCTCCTTTTCCTTTTTCCTTTTCTTTCCCCAAAGACTGCTGGTTTATCCTGGGTAAGCCCTCTGCTGTGGTCTATGGCTTTTTATTCCTATGTGATTGCTTTTCCTAACTCATGTAGGGCGAAAAGCCATGGGCTACACAGAGGAGGGACTCCACCTTCCAGGCACCTCTGCAAACCGCACGGACTCCTGATCCCTTTTTAATCACCCATATTTATTTGCTAACAAATAACAAGTGAAAGGGGGCATTGAAGCTTTGCAGAGCCTTAGAGGTTTAGCAAGACGGATGGGGCAGGGGGTGGTGAGCAGAGGGAGAGACAAAGGGGGACAGAGATGGTGGGGGACATGGCCTTTCAGGCACCATCGTCCCCATTCAGAGCTGAAAGGGCTCTTGGCGGTGCCGGGTGCTGGTGAAGGGGGTTGTGAGGGTGGTGGGAGCAGCTTTTCTTTGGCACTGAGCTTTTCTCACACGGTTCAAAGCATCCCCACCTGCATCCCTGCAGAACAAAAGCATCAGGCAGAGACCAAGGATTTCCAAGGGCTGCAGCCACTGCCTTCACCCAGCACCGAAACGGCTGCCAGGTGATGGCAGGAGCCCTTTCTGCTCTTGCTGGAGCCCTTTTTGCTCTTGGCTCCCCCAAGCAGGGGCTCACAGGGAGCTGAGAAAAGCACGGGCACCTCCAGCCCCATCTCCCCAAGATGCTGTGCCACTTCCAGGGATGCTACAGACCCAATGGGTTGTGCAGAGCCTGGAGCCACCCAGTTTGCACCAGGCAGGATCCATCCCCGCAGCGTCTGTGAGGCCACGGCCAGCCCAGTGCCACGAGGATGTCAGAGGGGAGGTGGTGGCCGGGAGCATATGAGAGGGACACGTTTAATTCTACAGTGGGACTTGGCAAATTTGCAATTTTTTAAATGTGGAAAGGCAATATCTGTGAGAATGACAGCCTGGCAGAGCTGGGCTGGATGGGGTGGGAGAAGAGGGGGCTGCTGCAGACCCCATCACCACAGACCCCGGCACTGCAGTCTCCATCACCACAGATCCCACCACCACAGACCCCGGCACTGCAGTTTCCATCACGACAGATCCTACCATCTCAGACCCCACCACCACAGACTCCACCACTGCAGACCCCACTGCCTCCATCAGCACCCAAACTACATCAGGGGGTTACAAACCACTCCCATCAAGCAGGAAGCCAGCAATTTCTCTATTCTTTTCTTTTTTCTTCTTCTTTTTTTTTTTTTTCTTACTTCCTGAGCTTTGAGTCATTAGGTGTCAGGCTTTCAAGTTTATTTCACCAGCCTGGAATGCATCTTTAAAAATAATAGTCATTGAAAAAAATGAAAGCTGAGATTCGGCTGTAATCCCATGACTCAAGGAGGTGTGGAAGGAAGAAAATCATGAAATCCCATGAGTTCCAACAATGAAAGCATGAAAGCTGGCAAGACTCTGGCACATAAATCATCAAAACTAAACACCATCAGTCAAAATGAAAGGAATTAAGCCAATCTCACCAGGCTGTTTTAATTATTTTTTAATGAGGATTTGCTCATTCAGAAAATTCACCCATGACAATAGCTGCCCCGAGCCATTCACACCGAGCAGGGCCCATCCCTGCGGCAGCGACACGCATGGCTTAGCCCTGCCGTTCCCTCCCTGGGGCTGCTCCGGACCCGGCACGAAGCCAGGGATGGGGAACTGGGAGTGAGGAAGGTGCCATCAACCACCAAGAAGGGGAGAAGAGGGCAAAATAACCAAAAATAAACAAAAATACCCAAGGGGGGGGTCCCATTTTTGCCATTTGCTTTTTGCAACTCAAAATGTCGTGTTGGGGAAATATGAACAAAATCATCTCCAGCTGGTCCCAGTGGGTTAGTGGGTTAATGGGCACTGGTCCTGCTGGGTTAGTGGGTGCTGGTCCCAGTGAGTTAGTAGGTACTGGTCCCAGTAGGTTAGTGGGTGCTGGTCTTGCTGGGTTAGTGGGTGCTGGTCCCAGTAGGTTAGTGGGTGCTGGTCCCAGTAGATTAGTGGGTGCTGGTCTTGCTGGGTTAGTGGGTACTGGTCCCAGTGGGTTAGTGGGTACTGGTCCCAGTGGATTAGTGGGTGCTGGTCCCAGTAGGTTAGTGGGTGCTGCACTGCAGCATCTCCCCGAGGGAGGCACATCCCCAAGCCCCCAGCAAAGCCCCTGCCATCAGCACCAGCACTCCTGCAAGCACTGGGGGAAGGAGCTTTTGGGGAGCGGGGATGCTGGTGCTGGGGCACAGAGCCCATCCCTGAGTGGCAATTCCCTCTCGTCAAGAGCCCGTGGAGGGATGTGCTGCTGACAGACAGGGTGCTGGAGCAGCAGCAGCTCCCATTAATATCTCGGTGGCTGTTGGGCAAAGCGGCTCAGAGCAGCATTATTGGCAGCCTGTCTGCACGACGCCGGTGAGATACTCCACCCCTGAGACTCGCTCTCACTACCCTTTGTATGATTGATTTTCTTTTTAGTGAGGCAGGCATTAAACAGGGAAGAAACAGAGGGAGCACGTCGCTGCGCTGCTGTGGTGAAGAGCAGCTGGGATGGGAGGAAACCAAGCAGGCACGTTGGTTGGGGTGTCTGGTGGTCAGAAGCCAGGGACAGTGACTTTCTGCCAAATCTTTTCCTTGCCCTTGGTTGTGCAGCTCCAGTCCTCCCTGGCAATGCACCAGGGCTTAAGCAGAGTGATTTGACTTCACAGAATCAGAGAGTGGTTGAAGTTGGAAGGGGCCTCTGAGGGTCATCGAGTCCAACCCCCCTGCTCAAGCTGGGACTCCTGGAGCTCATGAACCAGGATTTTGTCCAGACAGTTTTTTAATATCTCCAGGGAGGGAGCTTCCACAACCTCTCTGGGCAGCCTGTCCCAGTGCTCTGGCACCCTCACAGTAAATAAGTTCTTCCTTATGTTCAGGTGGAACTTTCTATGCTGCAGTTTATCCCTGTTGCCTCTCGTCCTATTGTTGGGTGCCAATGAGAAGAGTCTGGCCCCATCCTCTGGCCACTCTGCCTTTAGATATTTATAAACATTAATCAGATCTCCCCTGAGTTGTCTTTTCTCCAGGCTGAACAGGCCCAGCTCCCTCAGCCTTTCCTCATATGAAAGATGCTCCAGTCCTTTAATCATCTCAGTCGCCCTTCGCTGGACACGCTCCAGGAGTTCCATGTCCTTCCTGTGAGTTGTGGTTTTCAGTCTCTTTGATCCTCAGAGGGACACCGGGCCTGGGCTCAAGGAGGTGAGGGGGGAGACACGCACGGGACAAGTGTTTCTATGAAAGCCCTGCTGTGCAGAAGGCATTGGCAGAGACCCCTGGACAAGGTCCATGGTGGATGGGAGATGCTGCCAGGGCCAGGTGAGCTCTCAGCTTGTCTGGCATCCAGCTCCCAGCAGCAGCTCCAGTCACCTTTCAATTAGCGCAGCCTCTGCCCGCGGCTGCGATTCCTGCCCACGTCCAGGGCTGGGCAAAACACAAACCCTCTGCTGCCACGCTTATAAAACATTCCCAGCGTTAAATAAACAGTAGATCAGGTTGGCATTTTCAAAGCAGCTTTGAGAATTTAGGCACAGACCTGTTTTTAAAAAGGCAGTGATCAAATTCCCATCCCTGGGCCAGAGAAGTGAGCTCGAGGAAGTCACTTCAAAGGTGCTCCCGGGCAGCTCCATCCCCAAAAGTGTCCAGAAAGATGCTGGAGCAGTCAGATCCCCCCAGCCATCCCTGATCCTTCCTCAGCCCCTGGGAGGGAACATGCAGGGAAGGACAAGCCACTAATTACAGATAATAATTGCTGTTTATGAGTCAGGCAACCACTGTCCCCAGCTTCCTCCCAGAGCTGGGTGTGGAGCTCCCGTATCCCAAAGCTGTTGGTGGGTGAGGACCAGGCTTGTCCCGCGCTGCTGTATCCATCCACAGACATCCCTCATGGCAGCAGCTGTCATGTTGGCTTCAGCCATGCCAGGGCCACCCGGCTGGTGCACAGAGCACCAGCTCCCAAACACCACGAGGTGAGCAGGGGTTTCATCCCATGGCACAGGGCACGGGTCAGGGTCACTGCCCGCTGCTGCCTGCGTGGGGCTTTGCCATGATGGTGAGTTGGAAAAGCAGCAGAAGCACCACCAGCTTCTTGCTGGGTCGCTCTGCCCCACGGATGCTGATCCCAGGAGATAACTCAGGGAGAGAATGCCAATTATTAATATTTTAATTACAGCCAGATGATAATGAACTGAAAAGCTGGGGTTTTAATCAAAGCTGTGATGGCACCAGCAGCACCCGTTCCCCCGGGAGGGTTGGTGCACGCACAGGGCTGCAGCACTGGGACCTCCTAGGGAGAGGATGATGCTCAGTGGGAGCCCAGGGAGGTTTTATAGCTCAGCCTTTGTGCAGGATGCCCAGAGCAGGACCAGGGCATTAAAAAATCACACTGCAGCCTATGTCCCCAACAGGCAGACCCATCAGCTGCGTGGGGACGTGTGGGTCTGTGCTTTGCATGAATTGCTTCCCAGGGTTTGATCCATTCCTGGCTACTTGATATGATCATTGGGTATTTACCCGCCCTTTGCATCAGAGGGTTCGATTCCTCGAGTGCTGATCCCACACGAAATCCAGGTCACTTGGTTACGCCAACGCTTTTGAGTAAACCCGCCCCAGTGAGCTGGCTGCGAGAGCTGGAGGAGGTTTGCACGGACAATTCACCAACGGGACAAAAAGAGACAAATCTGGGACTTGTCAGTAATTATTTATTCAGCTCTGCTCTTGGTGGGGAATTATGGATGCGCCGGTTGTGCCACAGAGCACCTTCCTCCTCCTGTCTGCTTGGAAATGGGTTATTTAGTAACTGGTGAGGCCACCGGTGCTGAGTCAGCCCACAGCTAATGAACACCCTGGCTGCCCATTTGAAATTTATTGCACCTATTAATTACAACCATTAGCTGCAGCCAGTGAAATTTTTATAATGAGGACCCTTGCGACTTTGCCTTCCTAGCAGCACATTAAGTGTGTGGGGGGAAGAATCAATGGGCTCAGCATACTTTACAGAAGCGATGTTTTAATTAGTGATTCTCTGCAAACATGCCAAGCAACAGCTTCTCCTGTTCATTATCTCTCCTTAAAGGGATGGTGCTTCTTTTCAGGTTAGTTTTACCCCCATCTCCTCTCCTCTCTTGTTGGGTTTCTAATGCACCGCTGCTCGTTACAGAAACTGCTTTGAAGTTGGTTTTATCTTAGGTCTGGTTGTAAGCAGCAAGGTTTGTGGAGGAGGGGGGGAAAGAAAAGCAATCCTTGGAAATAATGGTTTTGAAAGCTTGGCTGAAAAATAGCTAAATTGGATGAAAAATAGCTAAATTGGGTGAAAAATAGCTAAATTGGATGGATCTTGTGGCTGAGAGGAGGAGGGGGATAGAGAGTGTGGGAAAGGGGTTGTGTCCCCACAGAGCAGCGAACCCCAGGGATGTGGGACCTGAATCTCTGATGCTTAAAAAAGGATGGAACACAAGTCCCAGGCAAGGATTCCTCTGTGCAGGGAGCATCTGCATCGTGTGGAGATGCCACGCTTGGGAAAAAATCTCTGCAAGTCCCATGAGCACAGCGCTGAGATCCCAGATGCTTCTCCAGGGACTTCTCCAAGAGGATCTGCTCAGTGGATTTTAGAAAACCAGGCTGGTGATCCCCAAATCATCAGTCATTCCTGAAAATCTTGGCTGTAGAGGTGGATGGACTAGCTGTCATGAAAGGCAAATGAAATGAAATTTCTGGGAACTTTTCTACATTTCATTACAAATGATTTAATTCCATTCGGTTCCCTGCAAAAATATGGGACCAATTTCCATTGCAAATGATCCCATTTCCCAGGAAAAAAAAAAACCCCAAACAACCCAACACGCTGGTGGCAAAAGGCAGCTTTGAAATTCAGGGTTTAAAATGCAAAACTTCACGTTGTTTTTTTCCAACCAAGTATCTAAAAGTTAATTCAACAGCATTTCACAGAAATAAAAAAGCTGGGGCAGGGTAAGAAAAAAAACAGGTGAAATGAGAGATCCTGATCCCTGAGCACCCCATCCCGGGTCCAGTGGCCACTGGTGTCACCTGGTAGCCCCATCCCTGCAGCAAGGGACCCCTGCCTGCAGCCAGGGCTGTCCCTGCCCAGAACCACCCCTCCTGAAGCTGTCCTGTTGTTGCTGCTGAGAGCCAAGCCCAAGGAAATGGGTAATTGCTGGGCTAAGGAATAGACTCTGTCCAGCTGGTTCAGAAAGACATTTTTTAGGGCTCAGGGAAAGTGACATTATTAAAGTGAGCATGCTGATTTCAGACAGCTCCCAATTCATCACTGTGACAGTGACAAACACGGCCTGGGGTTATGCAGTTGACTAAAGAGAATTCTCTAGCTTTACATTTTTAATACTCCTCGCATTTTCTCTGCTGCAGTGGAGTTTTATCCAAAGGATCTTCTCCCTTGAATAGAAAGGGCAGCACGGGGCTGTGAAGCATGCCCAGCCCTTGCAAATCAGGCAGGACTTCTGTCATCACTGCCCAAGCCAGTTCATTTATTTTTTAATTATTCCTTGCTCCTTCAGGATCCTTTTTCTACCTTTTCAAGAAGAACAGGAGCATCAGCCTCAGCTGGGCTGCCTCTATTCTCCGGGGCTCATTCATCATTGTCTGCTGCCTGAATGGGAGGCAGAGGGTCAGCCTGAAAAGCCTCCGCGTTACAAGCTCCTCTAAATATATCAATAGATCCCAAATGGACGCTGGGGTCCCAGCCGGACCGCCCAGGCTCTTGGGGTGGCTTTGTGTCTGCAAAGGGGGGACGGGAATGGAGGGGGATGTGGGGTGGCACGGGGCAGTGGGGACAGGCACCTATGGGGACTAAGAGCGGCAAAGCCGAGGCTGCCTGGGAGGTCTGGCATGGCCGTGTTTGCCGGGTCCATACGGAGGGTGTTAAAGAGCAAGGAGGGTGGTGGGTGGGATGGTGGGAGCCCTGCGAGGGTGAGGAAGGTGTTTGCCAAATCTGGGTTTGGCAGTGCTGGATCAGACCTGGCGTGCCAAACCAGGGTGCCAGCTCCCAAAGGTTTCTCCCTTCCCGTCGTCCCTTCCCCACTGGCAGTGGGTTTGCTCCGCTCCAGCCGAAGCCGTGCAAAGCTGGGGGGTGAGTGGACCCCCACACAGCCCCTCTGCACCAGCCCTTCCCTCCAAAATCCCATTCTCAAGCTGGTAACAAAAAGCAGCAGCACAAAGAGAGACTCGAGACCCGCCGCTATGCTGGGAAGCTTTTCAGAACGGGAGACTCATTAAAGAGCCTGTTGTCATTATTTGTGAGCTCCAGAGGTAGCCTTATTTAATTTGGGAGCTACTAGGCAGGTACCCAGATGGCTGGGGAGGGGGAGCAGCAGCAGAAGTGAATTAAATGGGATGCTTCTTGCTGCTGCCATTCGCTTTGTGCTGCAGCTGGGCCCCTCGGAAAGGGGGGAAAGCAGGAAGGCTGGGATGTGCCATCACCCCCCGGCAACATCACCGCTGGTGAAGAGCGTGTAGAGATGGGGGGCTGTGGGCCCCACCTGCTTTGGCTTTTCTCCCTGTAGTTAATTTTCTCCCAGCTGTCCCTGCTGTGAATTAGGGCTGCTCCAAACTCTGCTGGGGTTTCAGGCAGTGGGCTGGGGGCTCTGAGCAGTGCCCGGCTGTTGGGGGGTCACTCTTTGCTCTCTGCTGTTGGTGGCCGTGAGCCTCGGGATGTGACAGTACCTCCTACACTAAGATTTCCACTTGGTCCTCTGACAGCTCGAGCATCGTGCGCCCATTTCACAGATGGGTAAACTGAGACCTTGAGCTGTTCCCTGTCTGTGCTGGTCCTGACGGGGAGCAAATGCTGAGTCCAGGCTCTGCAGGGAGCAGTGACCATGCTGTGGGTGCTGTGGTCCCTCTGCTCTCTGCACGGCTGGAGGATGGCACAGTTGTAGTGGTGAGGATGTGACTTGCTGGGCAGCATGGTGCTGGGCACAGCTCCCTTTGAGCACCAGCACTGCCTCTTCTGGGGCAAAATCAGAGCTCGTCATCTGCAAACTGGACACAAGCTAAAAATTAAAGTAGGGAGAAAATGAAGGTTTTGCTTCAGATAGTATTTCTACGAGTGTTTGTTATTTATTTTTAAACAACCCAGCCTTTCATTTGCATAATTACATTTTGCAGCTGTTGGGCCATAATGTGGGCTGTGCTTTGGGGCATTATTTTATCCATTGCAAATGGACACAAAGAGGGTGAACTCTGCTCTCATCTGTGCCTCATTGTGCCGTCACCGCTGGTGCTGCCTCTGCGCCAGGACGCTCCCAGGACACCTCACCTCCCGGGCTCTCGCATATGCATTAGACACTGCAAGCTGTCCCCACGTCTGTCCCGATTGTTCGCTGCTTTTGAGGAGAGGGGCTGGGAGGGGAGTGTTAATCTCCTCATCTTTTACTGGGTGGGGAATTTGGGAGTTTATGGATAAAGGCTTTGGATGCAGAGAAGGAAGGGGGAGATGTGAACCAGTGCACGATGATGATCCAGTTTTGTGATTTTGGGGATCTGACCTACACCCTCCATCCTGCTCGTGCATCCCTGGTGCATCTGCAGGACCTGCCCTGACTCCTCTCCCTGTCCCCATCCAGGTCTCCCCAGCGTGCTCCCACACCTCTCCTGCTCCAGGTGATGCCCCAGTTCACCTTTGCTTGCTTCTGTGGGCTCCATGGCTTCTGCAAGATGAAGAGGAAGAAAGAAGAGTCCAGTGTGGAGCAGGAGACAGCGGTGTGAGGAGCAGACTGGTGTGTGTGCCTCGGGACCCCTTCCCCTCGGTACGCCGGGACTGCTGGGGGGATGTTTGCTGCTTCACAGAATCCCAGAATGGCCTCGATTGAAAAAGCCCTTTAAGATCATTGAGTCCAACCATGAACCCAACACTGACAAGTCCCCAACTAACCCATGTCCCTCAGCACTATGTCTACACGACTCTTCAATCCCTCCAGGGATGGGGACTCCACCACTGCCCTGGGCAACCCCTTCCAATGCCTCAGAACCCTTTCAGCAAAGAAATTCTTCCTCACATCCCATCTCAACTGCCCTGGCCACAACTTGAGGCCTTCTCTTGCCTTTCCAAGGACCAGCTTCCCCCCAGGCATCACCCAGTGCCTGCACTGTCTTGGCTGAGCTGATGTGCCTGGGATGGTGCTGGGCAGGGGATGGGGAGCTCACAGGGCTGAGCGATGGTTTTACTCATCGATAGCAGCAGCGGCTGGGAAGAGTGTGGAGGTTAGAGCTGGTTAATCTGCTCTAACACGTTGATCCTGCAGCTTTTCTTATTTTCTCTCCCCTTTCTCTCCTCCAGAGTCTTGCCTGGCCAGGAAAGAGCCGAAGCACAGGAATGACCTTGCTGAGAGGCAGAAGCAGATGCTGCAGACATTATCCAGGTGCTGTAGCAATTCTGCCCGGACCCCCAGCCTGGCTGGGGACTGAGCCCTCAGCACCTGAGCAGCTGGTGTTGGAAGGACCCTGCGTCCCAGCGAGGTAGAGATTTCCCTCCTGAGTGAGCCGACCTGTCCTCACTCCAGCAACTCTCAACAGACAGACCCTGGAGGGGTTTCCAAAAGCCGGGGCCAGACCTTGTCCTTCCCAGAGTCACAGTGCTGGAGAGGGTGGCCCCTGGCTGGTAAGTTGTTCTGCTGCTGCAGAATTGGCTAAATGTAAAAAGAAACTGGTTTTGGGTTTGGTTTTGTTGGGTTTTTTTTAAATCTGTCTCAACCAAATGTCTGTGACTCCAAGAAGCCATTCTCCATGCCTCTGCCCTGCCTGGTCCCGTGGGTCCAGCACAACAGGACGTTTTGAAGGCACCAGACCCACCAACCCTGCTCGGACGTGGCTCTCTGTGTGACTGGTATGGACTGGGAGATCCTGCACTGCAAACTGGGGGGGACACCTCCAGTGTGTGACCCCCACCCCCTGCACACATGAGCCATGATGCTCAGCAGGAGGTTATTCTTGTTTGGGGCCAAAATCCCTGAGCTTGGAGCACCTGAGATTCACTTCAGGGACATTTCTTGCACAAATGGGTCCTCCAGAGCAGAAATCCTTAAATTCTTCCATACAGTGCTTCCCTTTGCCATATGGAGACCCCCTGAGCTTGGCGGGTCTGACCCCTGGGGTTAGTCCTGCTCCTGCCACTGTCTCCTCCCATAGCTGTCGAGCATCCCGCAACCGTCCCCAGGGTCCCTCACTCCCCCACCCTGTCTGTGTGTCCTTCCTACCCATCACTGAAGCCATACGGGAGCTCCCTGCATGCTGTGCCTTCCTGGAGGAGTCTCAGACAGACAGACAGACAGACAGACAGATAGACATCCCCGCTCAGATACCCTCCAACAGCTCTGGGCTCTGTGTGCTGGAGAGCTGGTGAGTGTGGGTGAGCTGGGGGTTTGGGGATCACTGCTGGGGTCTCAGTGCCTGGTTCCCCTGAATGCACCCAGCGTTTGAGGTCTCATTTCAGGCACCAGCAGCTGCAATGTCCCAGTGTTCCCATTTGCAGGACGTGCTGGAGAGCAGCATGGACAGCCCTGAGGAAATGGGGAACACTGGGGGCTGCGTATCAGCATGGGGGGTATCGACTGGAGCAGATTGTCCCCCACAAGGAGACCCCGCTGCAGGGCATGAGCACACTTGGAGAACAAATCCTCCCCCCGTGATTAACTGGGTTGACCTTTCCAGGGTTTGCCCAGTGCTCCCAGACCAGATTTGCACTGGGCAAACAGAGCTGTATGTGCCACTGACAGCTCCCCTTGGCATCCGGAGATTTGTTGGCTCAGCCAACATCCAGAACCAACACAGCTATTATTTTATTTTCTTATCCAAAGGATTTAGCACAAAAACCTGAGCCTGGTTAGTAGCACCAGTAACACGAGGTGCAGCTGAGGAGCTTTAAATCCTCTCTGCTGGGTGACCGTTGTCTGGGCTGCCGTGGGAAGCAGCTGACTGGTGTGGGATGTGCTGATCGGAGCCAGCTCGGAGGTGGCAGCCAGCTGGGACCAGGCATGGGGACACAGAGTGTCCATGGTCTCTGTGTGTCCAACCCCGGGGTTGGGAGGCTCGAGGCACTTTGCTTTTCCTCTCTTTAAATCCAAACTATGGGGACTATGGGATCCAGTGTTCCCAGCTGGGTATTTCCTACTTGGGCTCCAGGTTTTGCCACAGGAAGGGGCACGTGGTGGCACGGGAGGTGCTCTGCAAGACCCCAGCCAGGAGAGCAGTCTGCTTTCCTTGTCATTTGTCACCATTGAGCTCATCAGATTCCAGCCTGGCATGCAGAGATCAGTGGGAAACACTGTGGTTAGTGCTGGTGGTAACATCTCCTCTGGGACCTCTGGGGCTGCATCAGCCTTCTACTCAGGCAGCACATGAGGAGCTGCTTTGCCGAGGCACTGAGGGTGGCTGAGGTTAACGCTGCTGCACCCATGTTTTAGCTTGGATGAAGGTGCCCCACTCCTGGGGGAACACAAGCCAGGTCCCTGCTCATGACAATCTGATCAGGCATCACCCCTGTGAGCGCATCTGGGAGCTCGGTTGGAAAGACACTGTGCTCACACCGTGCTTGCACTGTGCATATGTTGTACGTGATGCACACCAGCTCTGTGCCTATTTAGATTTTCCCTGCATCTCAAATATTCCTGTCTCCAGTGAAGGGTTCCCAAGTCAGGTGTTTAATGCATGTAGCACGTGAAATTGAGACAGGCAGGAGCTCACCCACCCCCATTATATGTGCATTTGAAATGACAATAAATGAATCGAGTGCGGTATGAATGTTAAAGCGCTCGAGCTACAGTTCTTTTTAAAGAGAACTTCCCACCTCCCTGGATGGATGTAGCTCTCAAAGCAACAATATGTTTTCCACCATGGCTCCCAGCAAAATGGTTTGCTCCTGGATTGACCTCTATTGTGTTCATAAATGGCTTGTGGTGCTTTTTGATTCCCCCATCATAATGACTTGACCTCTAGATTTATGGCTGAAGGTCCTTTCATCTGCACATTGTTTCCCACCAGACTCCAGCCTGGTTCTTTTCTGTAGCAAACCTGCCAAGAGCTGAGCCCCACGCCTCTCGCCTCTCCGAGCTGCCCAGCCAGCTTCCACCGACAGATCTGCAGTGGGCAAAAGCAAATGGGTTTGTTTTTTTTCTCTCTTTCCAGTGGCAGCGAATGCTCTGAGACCACAGAGGCTGGGAAGTCGACAGCTCTTGACAACCACTCTCTCCTGATTTCTCTCCCCTCCACATTTGCACAACCCCTGGCATTATTATAAACCAGGTGTTTGCTTTTTCTTCAGGATTTCTTCTTGCCCTCTCAAGTGACAGACACCCTGCCTTTGACTTGTCACAGAGTCCCAGAATTGCCTGGACTGGAAAAGCCCTTTAAGCTCATCGAGTCCAACCATGAACCCAACACTGACAAGTCCCCAACTAACCCATGTCCCTCAGCACTATGTCTACACGACTCTTCAATCCCTCCAGGGATGGGGACTCCACCACTGCCCTGGGCAACCCCTTCCAATGCCTCAGAACCCTTTCAGCAAAGAAATTCTTCCTCACATCCCATCTCAACTGCCCTGGGCACAACTTGAGGCCATTTCCTCCTGTCCTGTCCCTTGTTCCTTGGTTGAACAGACTGACAACCGTCCACCCGGCTTTCGCTTCTCCACTCCAGAAGCAACTGCACCAGAGTGATACTGTAGTAGATAAATCTTATTAATAGTGGCAATGAGCTATAAGCTGGAATTGTCTGTCCAGTGGTTTCCAAGTGCTTTTCCAAGGGTTTTCCATCCTCTGGAGAGATGGGGGGTGCAGGGGAGCACCGAGCCTGAAGCTCAGGCTGCAAAACCACCTGTGTCCAGGCTGCCCATGGGCATCCTTGGTGCAGCAGAAGTGTGTGAGGTGTAACTGGTCCTCCATTACAGAGCTGGCTCAGTGTACAGCTGGGCTCTCTGCAAACCCCCTGATACGACACGAGCCATATCTGTACCACAAGTTCCCAGGGTTTATGGAAAGAGCTTCCACCCCCATCCCTCAGGAAGAGGGGAGCAGTGCTCCCAAAAGATGCAATTGTTCCTCCCAGCAATAATCCTTCTTTAATCCTATTACACTAAAGCATCCAGCTTGCCTGGAAGCAGAGGGTGGGATGCATGGAGGAGGGCAGTCCCTCTCACTGCAGGCTGCAGCCGGTGCCTGCCCTGGCTTTGGGGAGAAATATCCTTCAGCCCCTTCCCATGCACCTCGAACTTCTCTTCCAGAGCCAAAGGGCTGGACTGAAGCTGGCAGCATCCAGAGACACCCATGCAGCAGCCTTGGGAATGAGCAGTAACATCATCTGAAATGAGGAGCTGCCTGTACCAAGGGTTCAGGGTCTGGAGCTGATGTTGGAGTGTTGAGAAAAATCAGTTTTAATTATCAAAATAAGCCGAGCATCGCCTCAGGCTCATTTCCAAGCCAGGCAGCCTAGCTCCTTTGTAAATATTGGCTTACTTAGGAGCAAGGGAGCCTACAGATGTTTGTCTGCATGACAATAAGCAGGTTGGGGATGAACATGTGTATGTGTGGGGGGCACAGCCTCCAACGGAAGATGGGCTGCTGACAGTGGTGGTCCTGCCCGGGGAGCTTGGGCTGCGCTGGATTGAGATGAAGAAGCGTTTGTGCAGTGAGCTGGAAGGGTACGAGCACAAATTGCAGGAGGCAAGCCAAGGAAAAAAAGCAAAAAAAAAAAAAGCTGCAGCTTGAACTGTCATCTTGTAACACATTCCTAAAGGTTTTACTGGAGAGATGAAAAAGGACCAGAACAATAACCCCGGCGATGGCGAGGCAGACGCTCTGTGGCAGGACAGACAGCTTCCACCCAAACACCCTGTGAGCATCAGCTTGACATAGCACATTTGATTTTAGATGGGGATTTTGCTGCGTTTGCCACAGGCAGGGTAATTTCTGCATCCTGGCTGGTAACAAAGAGAAAAAAGCCTTTTTTTAAAAATTTATTTTCCCAATCACCTGGTCAAAGCTGCCTTCTCTCCCTTGTGTGGGCAGGATTTTCTTCCAGCTGCCCGATGTTCCCGTGCTGACCCGCTGCCCTCCTGTGAGCCAGCGCTGGGGGATCAAGCAGGGAAATATCTCAATAAAATCTGCAGTTCACAGTGCACAGCTCCATCCTCCCAGCTCCTGCCTGCTCACCTCCCCATGCTTCTGTCTTCCCATAGTTCAAAAAACAGCCAGTCTTTGTGGCTGCCCCAAAACACGGTGTTTTTCAGAAGGTTTTGCAGGCAGTTTCACAGGCAGCTCCAGGTGGGCAGCGAGAAGCTCACGTTGCTTTGGGAAAACGCTGACCTTGTTTTGTTCCTATTTTTGCACACCAGCACAGCCTCCCAATTTCAGGGTTTGCAGCCTTAGTGCTGTCCTTGGCAAAGAACTTTGGATTTCTCTTTAGGCCAAAAAAAAATAGAAAGTTGGTGAAACACAAAGCGTGTTTATTGAATGTAACTTTATTTTTGCACTGTCCCCTTGTAATGTGTGGTGACTACGAGTAAAGCACTCATGGATTTAAACCATTAGGGATTAATCACTGCTCTAGAGTTTATTAAATATATAAAGATACGGGTCAAATTTGACCTTTGTTTTATGCCGGTATAAATCCAGAGAGACAGTCTGTCTACAAAAATATTAATTATCCAGAAATGAGCTTGGACTGGACTCCAACACTCAGATTTCTCCTAAATATGTCTCAGTCCCATCCCTATACAAAAGCACGTACACAACGAGCACAAGCAGGAGAAGACAGGCTCATGGCCAGCACACGCTATGGAAGCCCTGACTCAACAAAGCCCTGCTTAAATTTAAGTGTTTGCTTTGGGATTTTGCTCGATCCAGTAAATTTGCTTGATTCCCCCCCTAATAAATCTGTATCGATCCCCGCAGAAGCGCACAACGACCAAGCAGAGGGAAAGGCACAGAACTGTCCTTGCAGCATCTCCCTCACGTTGTCTAACGAGGATCAAAGCATTAAACCTCTTTTTATTGTCCTTTTCCTTTATCCCACTGTCTGGATTTCATCACGAAGGGACCTACCCAGACATGTTCCTCAGGAGTCTCCCAGCCCCAGTAGCCATAGAAACTGGCTATTTTTAGTCTGTTTTCACGATGCCAGTAAATGACTTTTTCTCTACTTTGGAGAGACAGAAGGTCAGGTCAGCCTCGTGTGTGCTGGCGGATGGTAAATGAGCATCTCCAGCAAGGCAGGAGGCCTCTCCCCACCGTACTGTCCAGCTGAGAAAATAAATGTTGCATTTGTAAATAAGAGCACATATCTACACACAGAGCGGATCACTCCTTATGGTATTTCCTACACCAGAGAAAATATTTATAAGAATTTTTAAAGTATGGATTTTATAGACGTTTGGAGATCAGGGGTTTTGGTACATGACAAGCTTCGTCCTTTTCTGAGCTGGTTCTTCAAAAGACTCTGTAATACAAATGATGGGTGTTTGGAAATGGGATCATTCTGGTGAGAGCACAGTGGTACTCCGAGCATAAAGCAGCCCCACAACAATGCCTCTCATTCCTGGGATATCAGTAAGACTCCCAGCCAAAGGCTTTTGAAGTTAGATGGAAAAAACACATTTGTCTGAGTAATTATCGGGCTACATGCTAATGAGCAATGCTGGCCAAGGGAAAGGGAAGGGAGCTGGGGCAGAGCATCATTTTCCTGGAGGGTTTTCTTAAAACACTCATCATCTCCCGTGGTGTCCCCCCTTCCCGGCAGCCCTGCAGCAGGATCTGACCCACGGGGGCATCTCCCCACCTGCCCTCCTCAGGGGTACAAATGCTGGGGCAGCTCCTGGGGATGCGGGAGCATCCTTGGGGAGCAACCGTGGGAAGGGATCAGCAAAGCTCTGCAGAGCCGAGGCGATGGAGACCGTTTCCTTTTAACGCTTGCCAGGTATCCTGGAGCTGTAAATCCACCGAGCCCGACGGCTTCTGCTGTAACCTATCTAGTTTACAAGATTGTACCATAAATTATAGATGCATATCCTGACTGCGGGTTGCACTGAGACTCCCTCGCCTATTGATCTGTCTCCTGCTGGTTTAATATTCGGGACTGCCAGGGCCCTGCTTTCGGGAGCAGCGTGCTGGAGCGGAGCGTTTGTAACGTCTCTCCGGCTGCACTCGGAGCAAGCGCTTTCCTGGCCTGACTGTACGAGCCCGTGGAGAAGCAGCTACGGCAGCTGCTGTAATAAACCAGCTTTATGATACCCCTTCGAGAGATGGGTTTCATTTCGTGGGTGCTGCTTGTGGCCCTGAGCTGGGGTGGGAGCAGGAGGGGAGGTGGGTTTGGTGTGGCTGTGGTGGGAGATGGACTTTCCTAACCCCAATCCCTTCCCACCAAGCCCTCTGTGCAGCTGCAAAGTCATAGAAACACAGAATCCCAGACTGGT
>NW_010291238.1:346-20496 GCF_000700745.2 Antrostomus carolinensis | reverse complement strand
CCTGTGCCCCGAGTGCCAGCGGGCTCCCTGCACGGTCCGCCAAACCCTGTCCCTTAGTAGTGTCTTGCTGCCTGGGAACTCAGTAGCTTCGGAAATAAAGCTTTGCTCAACTCGTAGTCCCGAGCATCCTGTTCACATCTCTCCCCGAGAGCTGATCCGGTGCGTGTAAGTCCCTTTCCAGGTGCCAAACTCATAGACATGGCTCAGGAGGTTCTAGTGACTCCCTTTCCAGCTAATTTGGCAAATGCCTTCTTACATGGAGATGCAGACAGTACTGACAGAGCGTGAGGCACTTACCTCTTGTGGCAGGGTTTTTGGCCTTGGTAGTAAGTGTGTGTGTTTGTTCAAGCAGTTGGTGCCGCATTAATAAAAGACTGCCACTGTGGGGAGCATTGCATTGCCCCAGAGTCAATTGCTTGGCCCCACTCAGTGAGCTTTCTGTAAAATATATAAGAGCCTGCGCTGTGAGGGAGCAGTTCCTCCTCAAAGCAGGGCTATGACTCTTGGCAAGAAAGAAAACAGCACTTCGCTACTGTTAGATCTTCTCCACGGTC
Source organism: Antrostomus carolinensis (assembly GCF_000700745.2). Lineage (NCBI taxonomy): Eukaryota > Metazoa > Chordata > Aves > Caprimulgiformes > Caprimulgidae > Antrostomus > Antrostomus carolinensis. The sequence continues at coordinate 19,942 of NW_010291238.1, read as the reverse complement.
AGGATTGTCCCCTGCAGCTGCAGTTTAGTTTTTATTCCTTTCAGCTGGAGGCTGGACAGCCCCCTGTGGTTTCAGCACAGATTCCTGTCCCTGGCCACCCTGTGCTGTATGTGGCCCAGCAAGTCTAGGCTTGTTGCTTTTCTAGTCTCAGCTGCCTTGAAAAAGACCCACTCCCTTACTTAAAGGACGGTGCAGTATGCGAACACAGTGTTTTCCTTAGAGCTGGAAAGCTGGTAGATGGTAAGAGAGGAAAACCTTCCACAACTGTGCTTTTCTCAGTGCATAGCTGTGCAGCCTGAGAGCTGAGCTGACAGTTCAGAACTTCCCTCTGTTGGCCTTTTTCCACCATAAGCACCACTGTGGTTAGGAGCTGAGCTGGAAGGCAAGGAGAGGGCTGTTGCCTCTCCTGACATGCAAATCAGTGTCTAGAGGAGAAGGAAGTGCTTAGCGTTTGCAGCTCAGTTTAATCTGCCAGAGTATTTGGCTTCCTGCAGGGTCCAGCCCTTTCTCAGTGGTCCTTAGACCAAATCAGTGGCAAAGTTACTTCAGTATTGGCTGTGCATTCTCTTCAGAAGCTGGAACCTGTTGTAGTTGGAGTGGGCGTGATGAGTACCCGGGCCTTTCTGGTTTAGTTTGTGACAATCCCTTCTGGTTCCAGCCCTTCCTGGGAAGGTTCTGAGCATGTTGCACACAGTCACAATTGGGTCTGGTTCTCCAGAACTGCCAGGACAGTGACCAGCTTGCTGTACTGCAAAGAAGTCAGTAGCTTGCTTCCTTATGTCTGTAGTCCTTCTCTCTTGTAAGGTATGCAAGGATATGAGAAGCAGGCAATGAAAAAATAATTGAGTGAGGGAGGGTATCAGTGTGCAGGAGAGGAGGCAGCGACTTTTGTTCCCAGTCCCCTGTTTCTGTGCACATTGGATGGATGGAAGCTGCTGGATGTGGTGGAGGTGGGAGCTGTGGGTGGCAGTGTGGGTGATGGATGGGTGAGGGGGTGCTGGCCTGTGTCTTTTTGAAACTGGAACTCTCTCTGTGACTGTTAGACTGGCCCTATCCTTTACTGTCAGTAAAAAAAAAAAAAAAAAAATGAGGCAGTATTGCCCCCTGTGTCACTCTGTAGTTTTATCCTCTGGTTTTCATCATGTGGGATGTAAACAGCAGAAACAAACCCAAAGTAAGTTCCAGTTGAGTGTAGGAATGAATGGCAGAAGAGGCTGTGACCTAAAACAGTATATTTCTGCTGTTTTCCCTCTCTCTGAAACCGTCAGCACAAGCTGCAGAGTACCTGGACAGCTGATGCCTATAGCAGCCCTTGCTGGCATAGCAGCTAACCTTTCTGTCTTGTTTCATTCTCTGACCAGGCAGAAGATGGGAACATCGAGTACAAGGTGAGCCTTTTGAGGTTGCAGAAGGAGTTCTTCCTCCCAGAGGGTTATTTTGCAGTGAGTAACTTCACCAAAGACAGCATATTTGGAACATGTCCAAGGAAGGGACAGAAAAGTGGATGCTGTACTAAGGAACTATCAGTCATCTTCTGTGTCCGTGCCTAGTAATAATACTCAGTATGCTGAGCTGGAAGAATTTGATCTTGATGCTCATTTTTTGGAAACTTTTAGGACCCACTGTGTTTTTCCTGAAGTCTTCCTTTTTAGAGAGAGCTGCAGGTATCCCTGACAATAATTTGTCACTTTCTTGTGGCTGTTCTGCCATTTGCACTTACTTGGCTCCTGTGTCACAGATAGGTCCCACAGTGCTGTCTTTACCCCCGCAGTAGGCAGGGTACAGATCCCTTGGGCAAGATGCAGGAAAGTTCTGCTAAGATATGTATGTACCTTTGAGAAACCCCTTCTCACCTGTCCTATGGCTTCTGCACAGACACTAACATGGGCTGTGTTTTCTAGAGGTGGGTCAGAGTTGGGGGCATTGCTTAATGGTGTTGGGTAAGGGAGCTGCTGTCTTGGGCAATGAGATTCCCTCTGCATCCAAAGTGTGACTGTAACCACCCGCTCCGTTACGCAGCTAAAACTAGTGAATCCCTCGCAATATCGCTTTGAGCACCTGGTGACGCAGATGAAGTGGCGGCTGCAGGAAGGCCGAGGTGAGGCCGTCTATCAGATCGGCGTGGAGGACAACGGGCTGCTGGTGGGCCTCTCGGAGGAGGAGATGCGTGCCTCGCTCAAGACACTGCGCCGTATGGCAGAGAAGTATGTGTTCCCTTTCATCTGCAGGACCCGCAGGCGTAAACAGCCTCCAGTAGAGAGGCTTGGCCCCAGGAGTCCCCTGAGGAGCAGGTGGCTCCATTTTACAAAGCCCCTGTATGACTGAAATTCCCTTATCGTGAGACTCTGGAAATACTAAGGCAGTTATAGGGCTTTTGGCTGGAAGCTTGAGGTTCCTTCCCTGCTATCCCCCACTTTCCTCCCATTCACTGCGAGCTGTGATTCTAGAGGTGCGAGAGCTGCCGAGTACAAGTGTGTCTCACTCCTTCCTTTTGTGTTTGTGGCAGGGTTGGGGCTGACATTACGGTGCTGCGGGAGAGGGAGGTTGATTACGACAGCGACGTTCCAAGGAAGATAACGGAGGTGCTTGTCCGAAAGGTGCCTGACAACCAGCAGGTAGGGACCTGTGTCTTAGTCGTCCTCTCCTGGAGACTTAGAGCCTTCGTACAAGCAGCTTCCTTTTGGGATGGGAGCCCAAACCCTAGGGGCACTTTGTCATGGATTAGCCCATAGCAGATGCTTTAAGAGATGCCAGAGGGAGGCTTGATGGTAATCTCCAAGACTGTGGTTGAGGCAGATACCAGTAGGGGAGATTGGCTGGATCAGAGCTGAGAAACTATTTCACTTCTACGGCAACCGTTCTGATGCAGGCCAGTGTGCAAACAAGGAAGGATTGAGAGTTCCTGCTGCAGCAAATGGGGGTTTTTTGTGCTACCAAAGCCTGATGTCTCACATCACAACTCTAGAGAGTGCATCACAACCCTTGGGCAGTGGTTTGTTGGAGGCAGGGGCAGAGTCTGAGCAAGGTTACACCGCACAGTGTCTGTCATGGAGGGAAGCTCTTTGAGGCACATCTCTGCTGCCATGTAGTGTTCATGCACATTCCAGCAGAGCAGCGGTTAAGTCTCATGACTTTTCTGTTCTTCTTCCTGTAGTTCTTAGACCTGCGAGTAGCTGTGCTGGGGAACGTGGACTCAGGGAAGTCAACCCTGTTGGGTGTCCTAACGCAAGGAGAGCTGGACAACGGGCGGGGCAGAGCACGCCTCAACCTCTTCCGGCATCTCCATGAAATCCAGTCAGGAAGAACGTCGAGCATCAGCTTTGAGATCCTTGGCTTCAACAGCAAAGGAGAGGTGAGAGAGTTGGCTGCTGAATCAGAAAGTGGGAGGAGAATAAGACTACCCTCCTGTTACAGCTGTGAGTGGGACGTGAGGAAAGAGAGGTGGCACAGCTCTGTGTCCCTCTAGCTGAACCCAGGTGCTACTTGTCCATTTGCAACAGACATTGTTTATTGCACCCATGGTGAATGATCTCTCCTCACTGCTTCTGAGGTCAAAGTGGATGGGTAAGAGCTGTGTTTTCTTCACTTGCCTGCTGGGGCTCCTTCTCTCACCAAGTCCTTATGTACCTCAGGTGGTAAATTACAGTGACTCCCGAACAGCAGAAGAGATCTGTGAGAGTTCTTCAAAAATGATCACTTTCATTGACCTGGCTGGCCACCACAAGTATCTGAAAACAACCATCTTTGGCCTCACCAGCTACTGCCCAGACTTTGCTATGCTGGTGGTTAGTGCCAACACTGGCATTGGTGAGTGTTGCCCTTCCTGCAGGGATTGACAGCAGTGTGTGCAGAGAAATGGAGAATGGGGGGAAGTGGGTCCCTGTTAGCTGGGAATGGTTGGCAGAAAAAAATATTGGTCTGGAAGCCTTTACTGATTTCTTGTAAGCCAGTGCATAGGAGTGCCTGGGAGGGGCTAGCTGTAGACTGCATTAAACTACCCTGGACAGAGAGGCTTTGTTTGGAATTTGAGGCTGTGTTTGTCAGAAAAAAAAAATTTAAAAACCCAAAAAACCCCCCAACTTTGACATATTCTAGGGGTGCTGAATCCTGAGGCCTTGTAAAAAGGTGGCTGGAGTTCTCCCACATCTTTCCTTGACATTTTTGTGGATGTTTTCTGGCAAACTCTAGCCCAAGAATGAAAACTACTGCATCTTTCTGAAGCAAACAGATCAGTCACAAAACTTCATGGTGGTTTTTATTTTTCTGGACTGATGTTTTGTTTAAAATAGTAATTTTGCTTTTTTGTTGCCTGATGAACTAAGCAGTTAGGGTAAAATCTCTAGAGTGAGCCTGTGGGAGAGGCAGGAGACATAGCTGTCTCATAAACAAGCAACAGTGGTGACTGCTACTGCACCTACACTCTCACTTGTCTCCTGCAGCAGGCACAACGCGAGAGCACTTGGGCTTGGCCATGGCCCTCAAGGTCCCCTTCTTCATTGTCATCAGCAAAGTTGACTTGTGTTCGAAAGCCACAGTGGAACGGACAGTGAAGCAGCTGGAGCGAATCCTGAAGCAGCCAGGCTGCAACAAGCTCCCCCTGCTTGTGAACTCGGATGACGATGCTGTTACAGCAGCGCAGCAGTTTGCACAGTCTCCCAAGTAAGGGACAATTTATTTCTTTTGCTGGGAGCAGGCAGTTCAGAGTAGGCTCCTGTGTGGAGCTGGGGAAGGGTGACGGCAGGGGAGGCGACCACATCTTGAACATCTTGGCTCCTCCTCAAGTTTCCTGCCTTTGCGTTCTCTAAGAAGGCATTTTTCCCTCCCAGGCCTTTTTCTGGCCTCTGGGAGCAGAAGGTGCCTGTGGCTGCACTGGAGTTATTTCTCCATGACAGGAGTGTGGGTTGGCAGGTGCCTCGACCAACCATGGAGGCAGGGGTTACTGCAGAGTTGTACTTAGCCTATGGGTCCTCCTGCTCTGGCCATTTATCGCTCTAGTCTCTGTCCTCTTACTGGACTCAGTAGATTGAGAATCCCAGCCACCTTCTGCAGCTGCACTCCAGCCTTCTGCTTATTCCTGTCTGTTTGTGTCTTACAGCATCACCCCAATCTTCACACTGTCCAGTGTTTCTGGGGAGAACCTGGATCTCTTAAAAGTCTTCCTCAACATCCTCCCTCCGCTGACCAACAGTAAAGAGCAGGAAGAACTAATGCAGCAACTCACAGAGTTTCAGGTGTGTAAGGGTAGTTTGTTTCCAGTTCTGGTACTGTACTCATTTCTCTGACATGTGACAAACATCTGGGGGCTCTGGACACCATGGGGAGGGATGTGGTGAACTCCTGGACTATTGGGACACAGTAAAGTAAAGAAAGAGCTTACTCCTTGAAAAAAGCCTGTTAGGCTGGGCTCTGTCCTAAACAAGAGATGCCCATCTTGGGGATAAGATTGTTTCTCTGGTTGCCACTTAAAAGGCAAAGGTTCCTCTAATGGGAAGGTAGTGGGAGCTAGTGAAAGCTCCGAGATGCTGTCTGATGAGCAGCAGAGAGGTCACCTCCTTCCATACAAGGGGTGGGCACCTTGTTCCCATTCTGGAGTGCTATTTCATAGCCATCTGAGCAGCTTACTCTTGTTGCCTTGCTGCAGGTTGATGAAATTTATACGGTGCCAGAGGTGGGGACTGTTGTGGGAGGAACTCTGTCGAGGTAAGTGAGGCCACGCAGACAAGAGGGGGTGTGAATGGTTGCTGGAGTTCCCACAAGGTTAGAGTCACCCGCTGCAGGTGGAAGCAGTGCAAGGCTCAGCCCTGACTGCTGCCAGAAGAATGAGCCAAGTGAGGGTGAAGCCCTAGAGGGTGTTGGGAGGTGCCATGAGCAGACCATTGGTCATGTGGTGCCAAGCAGAGAGCCTGCTGTAAAGCTGCTGGATTAGGAATGTGACCTGTAGTGTGCTGAAGGAAGGCATGCTGGGACCCAGAGTGGGCAGAGGTTAGCCATGATCCCAAGGTGGTGCTTTCCTCCTTCCTCAAGGTGGGGAGGAAGTGTAGAGGGTAAGTCCTGCAATCCCAGCAGAGGTTAATTGCATGCTACTCCATGAGAAGGCAGCTGTCCCTCAGTGTTTGGGAGTGATCAGAGCAGTTTGGCTACCAGCACATCCACGCAGAACAGTCTCTCCAGCAGAAACAATATAGTGTGGTGGAGCACTGGGGGCAGAATGACCCCTGCCTGAGGGATACCTGGTATTCTTGGGAGGGAGAGTGTGGCTTTTGCTCCTGCTGTAGGAAATCCCTGTTTCCACCAGCTTTGCATCCCTATTAGTTGGTCCCAGGTAAGAGTTCGAGGACACTCACCTCCTTGGCCCTGGGGAGTTTGCACAGGTTGATCTTGGAGGGTGAAATTTCTTCCTTGTGTCCTGATTAATTCTGTCGCACTCTTCTGCCCTGGGCAGTGGGATCTGCCGAGAAGGAGAGAACCTGGTGGTTGGTCCCACTGATGATGGGAAGTTCCTCCGGCTGAAAGTGTGCAGCATCCAGCGCAACCGCTCAGCCTGCCGTGTGCTGCGGGCCGGGCAGGCAGCCACCTTGGCCCTGGGATCCTTCGACCGCTCCCTGCTGCGTAAGGTGAGTCCTACTTTTGCCAGTTCTTTGCTGGTCCAGTGAGCAGGACTGGAGGCTTCCCTGGAGATCCCCTATTGCTAGGGTGGGAATGAAGCAGAGATGTTTGCAGAAAGCTTGGTGGAAGGGGAGGAAATGGCCAGGCTGTGAAGTAGGATGAGTATGGGGCTGAGAATGGGATGCAAGCCCAAGTCCCAAAGTGGAAACGTGTTTGTAGTTTTGGGGGGCTGTTCAGAAGCAAGCAGACTGGCCCTAACTACTGTGAACTTTGGGTTGTTGTGCAGGGCATGGTCATGGTGAGCCCAGAGATGAACCCCACCATCTGCTCAGTGTTTGAAGCCGAGATTGTGCTGTTGTTCCATGCCACGACTTTCCGGAAGGGGTTTCAGGTGACGGTGCACGTGGGGAACGTGCGACAGACTGCTGTTGTAGAGAAGATCCATGGAAAGGTAGGCATGCGAGTAAAGGGGAGAAAGATAGACCTCCCTGAGGTGCTTGTTGGGATTCCACCCTGCCTTCTAGTAAAGCTAGGGGCTACTGGTGTCTTGAGTAGCTCTGTCCTTTCCTAGGAACACACTCCATCCCTTTATCCTGCCCATTTGGTTGGTTTTCTTCCCAACCTGTTAAAAAATTCCCTCCTCACAAAACAAGCCACATGATGAACTACAGCAAGGCTGTGAAGGGAGGTGAACTCTATTCTCCAGAGCTTTTGTCTTCCTGTCTCCCCTTATGCGTACAACAGTGGGAAGGGCTCAAGTCATGCAGTCTGAGGGAGGCAGCTGGCTCATTTGCCTCATCTGAACATCCACATGCACCTCTCCTGCATGCATCGGTGTGGCAGACGGGTCTAAGCGCTCCCCTTTTTCTCTTCAGGACAAGCTGCGGACCGGAGAGAAGGCGGTTGTCCGTTTTAGGTTCATCAAGCATCCTGAATACTTGAAGATTGGAGCCAAGCTGCTTTTCCGTGAAGGAGTCACCAAAGGCATTGGGCATGTCACTGACCTCCAAGCCATCACCACCAAAGAAAATGGCCTGGAGGAGTCCCTGGGGCCTGGACAGCTGAGCTTCTGACTATCACTAGGTCAGAGAGATCTCCACTCACCAGCAACCAAGGAGAAGGATGGAAGCTCTCGTGGCTCTCTGAGTGATGACTGGAGCTGCTGCTGTCCCATTCTGGCGTGGGCATCCCTCCTCCGCACTATGAGATGGAGCCTGGGAGAGTTCCTCAGATTCAGAGCCGTTCATGGGGCAAGTTAAGCATGTTCTCCAAATTGCCTGCAGCTTTTGTTACCTTGCCCTTCTTCAGAATAGATCACAAGCACCTGCAAACCTGGGCAGGCAAGTTCTGGCTTTGTTTACTGTTTGAAAATTACTGGTTGGGAGGAGCAGAACCCTTGAAGACTAGCAGTGAAGGGATGTTTTTGCATCTCTGACACAAGATCTGGTCCCATTTCTGCTCTCTGAGCACTGGGTTGATAACAATCCTCTCTTGCGTCATCCTGCAGCACATCCCTCTGGGCAGTGGATGGAAGAGGCCCTGCTACCCACAGCAGGGGCCTGGTGGAACCTCTCAAAATGCATTGAGGACACTTTTTAACCGTTTTAATCTTGGTTGGCTTTAATCTGCTGTGTGTCCGTTTGTGTGTTGGTTTTGCAGTACTCTGATCTGAGTGTCTTACTGTTGGACAAGTGTCATGTTCCCCACTCCCATGTAGACACTCCTTCAGCACCCTGCTTTCTGGCTCCCGGGAAGCTGTGGCAGCTCCGAGTGCACGGCCTGGTGACATAACGGCGTGAAGGCAGTTTGCACTTGCATCGGTTCCTTGCAGGAGGCCATTCTGTGGAGCAGAGTGGGGCCTGGGCCTGTGCTGCTGTGTGCTGGTCGTTTCCATGGATGGCTGGCTGCAGGGGTCACCTGCATGTCAGCAGCAGTGGTTTGCAGTGGGCTCCCTGGTGTGGCTATTGCAGTGCCCAGCCCGGCTTGCTTCTCACATGCTTGCCTTAATGTGTGAGGAGGACAGTCTGTGTTCCTAACACAGCACCAGGAGACTTCTCTTGTTTAGATGTGATTTGACAGTGGCGTGGTTTTCTTTCTGTTTCTCCTCAAAAAAGACTTCTTTTTTTTCCCCTTGCCACTGGGGTTTGTTGTCAGAGGAAAGCTGGTGGTGCCAGCAAGGACTCAAAGAGTGCACAAAGAGTGGAGCGTGTGCGTCTCCCACTCACTGTCGTGCAGCTCCCCTGCGTGACTGTTACTCCAGGCCACTCGTATCCCGGAGGATGCAGCAGGGCTGTATAGCTGTACATAGATACGCTTTTGGTTTTATTGTTGACTGTTAGACCAAATGTGTCAGCTGTGAGCAACAGGTCTTCAGCCAGCCCTGTTTCATGGCACGGTGGCCTGCCAGCCCTGACTGACGAGCAGGGCAAGGGCCTGTGATAGCACTTGGACACCCAAACAGCCTTTCTACCATCCTGTGAGCAAGTTCTGCTTCGGGGCTGCTGGCACAGGCAGTGCCTGCGGGGCTGAGCAGCCTGTGCTGGTCTGTGGATGTCACAAAGCAGCACTGTCCCCTGGGCTGGGCTCCAGCAGGTGGGGAGGTGGTGGCTGCACCCTGTGAAGAGCATGCCGAGGCACGGGGAAGCTGGTGGAACGGTGGTGGTATGTATGAAGGGATTCAGAGGCAGCTCAGCAGTGACACAAGTGACCTGTCCCTTGAGGTGAGTGAGCACAGACCCAGATGAAAACTGCTTCTTCCACATCAGCCCAGCAGGGAGACAGGAGCTGCTGGCTCAGGGTCACTGCTCAAGCAGCATCCCTCTTTCTTCCATCCTGGCAGTGGTCTATGTGTTATGGTGACATGGTATTTCACCCATTCCTGCAAGAAGCGACAGGCCCCAGCTGCCAGCAGGCTCTTCCCTTTGGTGCTAGTGGGTCACAGAGAAAGCTGCCTGGGGGCTGGGAGGGGGGGAGACTCCAGCTGTTTGCAGCAGCCACCGTGTTTTCTGCCCCAAAGCGGGTATGGGGTGCTGTGACCTTTTCTGAAATAGCTGATGGCTGGTCTCACCTCATCCTTGCCATCTGTGGCATGACTGTTCTTGGTGCCATGCTCTTATTATTGCTGTTTTGTTGTCTTGAATTTTTTTCTAATGCTGGGGGTTGTCCCTGTTCCCCAAGCATCTATATATAAATGTACAGAATAAAGATGTTTTATTGAGCTTGCTGGCTGAATTGTGCCGTGAGCAAAGGTGGAGCTGGGCTCTTGCCCTGCTGCCCTTGGAGCTGGGTCAGGGTTAGAGATGGCTGCCCCTCACCCCTTCCTAAGCTTCCTGCATTCAGCCCTATAAATACCGTCCTGTGGTGTGGAAGGAATGCAGGCACACTGCTGTTTACAACTGTGCCCTCCCCGCTTATCTGTGCGAGCCTGGGTGTGCAGCCTGGGGTGACAGGTAGCCACGTCACTCTGAGCACAGCACTTCAAGCTGTTATGGGTGGAACAAGCTGTGGTGAGTGCTTCCTTCCAGCCACAAATTCCCCCAGAGCCTAATTAAAGAGATGCTTTCTAGGGCACACATCTAACCAGTGGTTTGTTTTTAAAATAGCTTTGACCTTATCAAGGGGTTTGCAACTGCCTTCTCTCCATGAGAAGAGGCTGTTCCCTTGGGACAGGCGGAGGCAGAAAGGCTTCCCTGTGGAGGTGACTTGTGGCACTGAAGGGATTTGCCTGTTCTCAACTTGTTTTTGTGTCGTAGTGGTGTCTGCAGAGTCCGGTCCTGCCAGACACTTAGGAAATTAGATGTGCTGCTGTCACAGGAGTGTGAGGCAACCCTGCCAGACTGGTTGCTATTTCTCTTTACATGTGGACTTTGGGGAAACTTGTCACTTTGCAATGTGATGACTGTCATTAATGGGAGTGACTCTGTAATTCCTTCCTCTGCTGCTCACCAGCAGAGCTGCACGCACCAGAATGAGCTTCTTGTGCTTCCTGAAATTTCAAAACTATGTTGTCAAGTGTTAGACCCGCACTGACAGTAACATGGCAGCTTCCCAGCACGGGCTGTCTGCTGGAAGGAGAGCAGCTCAACAGCTCTAAGTAGGCTGGTGCAGTTCAGAAAAGAAACTGAAACAGCACATGCAAATACAGCTCCACTTTGCATCATTATCTGCTGCCTGAAAGGCTCTGTCCCCCTGCTCAGGGAGGGGAAGCCTGCAGCTGATGAAACTCCCTGCAAAGTGTGTTTACAAACCCCACCCAGTGCTGCCTTGACGTGGCACGTTCCTTCCCCCTGTGTTAAGAGCCGAGTTCAAATTATTGGCAGCAGCATTTATGGAAGAGGCTGTGAGCTCCAGGCAGCAAAAAATCATTGTCTTTCAAGGGGAGAGGGAAAGAAGGAACCACAGGGCTAAGCCACCATCTGTAAGCTATACAGTAAGGGCAAGGCCTGTAAGTGCAGCCAGAGGAGAGCTGCCATGAGGTGAAGGCTTCCCACTAAGTGACTTGATAGGGGTTCAGGCCTGGGCTTGGCTGGAGATTCCCTGGGATAAGCCACGGTGCTGACAGTGCCTGCTTTTACAGTAGGAACAGAATTACTGAGCGGTGATGCCGTGGAACTACCTGTGGCAGGAGGTGAGAGTACCAAGCAGCTTCTGGTAGTGCCAAGCAAATGGAGGCAGGCTGGCTGCCACCAGCTAAACTGGGTAAGTCCAGCATGATACGCAATTCACAAGTTCCAGTTCCTCTTAAGATTTAAGAAAGAGACAATTTATTAGACTCTTCTGCATTAAAACCTGACAGGCAGTATAAAAACCTAAAACTGTATTTAAAAACAGATTCTTTAAAAAACACTGATTATCTAAAAACTCCCAGCACGGCCAGGAGTTAAGGAGGTAAGCGCTTAAAGAAAAAATCTAAAGTTTTTGTCACACCTTCTCTGGGTCGTTTTGCACTAGATCCTGCTGGAGTCTTGGGCTTGTTCTTTGCCTTGGCAGGAGACCTGGAAGCTGCAGCTTTTGGGCTGGGAGCTGCGACTGGAGCTGTAGGAGCGCTAAGATCCAGGAAGGAGCTTTGCAGTTCCAGAGCAAAGTGGTAGTCCATGTGCTCTGGGAACTCCCACACCAGCACCAGCTCACCACACTTCTCACAGCGCTGCTGGTCCCCTGGAGAGGCAGGAGGTAGCCAGGTGAGCTCAGGAGAGGGGGGCAAATTCTGCTCACTTCCCTCTGTACCTGGCTCTAATTTCAGAAAGGTCCTGGAGCTAGATGGAATCGAGGGTGTTTGCGTAGCATCAGACAGCAACTTCTCACAGGGAAGCCTCTTGTAAGGAGAAGTAGGACTCCCATCTCTGGCACTCTGCTTCACAGGGGACTCCGGGTCACACTGCACAGGGGCAAGTCCAACGCCCCCTCTCTCTCGGTGCTCCGGGGAGCTGGGCACAGGTGGCTCTGCAGCGGTAGCAGCGGGCAGGCTGGTTGCTGCCGCCGTTTCTGACTGCTGCCTTTCTGCCGCCTTTTGGAAGAATGACTCAATAGCATTAGCTGGCTTCTGCCTCAGCTCTTTGCTTGGGCTCCTGAAGAACTTGACCCTGGGCCTCCTAGAAGATGTGGAGTTTTGGCTGTCGGTGGCAGTGCCATCAGTCTGGGTGTCACTCGTCAAGAAGGTGGCGATGCCTGCAGAGAGGAGCGTGGCAGGCTCTGAGAACTTGCTTGCTGAGAGAAGCACAGATATAAGCGGTGGAGACCTGCAAAGGACAGAGCAACATCAGCTCAGATACCAGCCTGGGAAGCAAGAAGTCTTTTGAGGTAAGATTTCAAGCAACATAACACGTTCACAGGCAGGGAACAGGGGAACCACAGTCTGGGTATCTAGCAAGGGGTGGGAGAGATGTTTCCTCTGAAAAAAATGTTAGTGTTGCTACCACCAGAACAGAGTCTCACAGACATAGCAGGCTGCGTCGGGCTGAGCAGAAAGCCTCACTCCAGAACAGCATTTCCCAAAGGAAAGGGCACTGGAGCAGGGCCAGCCAGCTGCCAGCCTGGACTTGCAGTTCACCACAGGCCGGAGCTGCTGGGAGATTCCCAGTCAAGGTGAGAGGGCATTAAGGGAGCAGCAGCCTCGTTGGAACCCAACAGACAGTACTTTCATGCCCTAACTGCACCTCAGCCTTCACTGCAGAGCAGGAGGAAGGAAGGAGGTAATGTTGAATATGGGACCTGTGCACCTCAGTTTTCCCTCCTGCCCCAGTGGCCTCCTCCCAGAAAACCACCTTTGTCCTCAGTGGAGGAGAGCAGGGCCTAGCTAGCTTCTCCAGCCCAGCAGGGCAAGGACTGCATTGTTGCAGCTGGACACCCCCCGTGGCCAGTGGCAATCACCAGCTCCAAGTAGAGAAGTCAGAAGTGTCTGGCCAAGATGTGGGGCTAGGAAGAGGCCCAGCTCACAGCTGTCCTGCGCCAACAAGCAGAGGTCACAGTGCATGTGTGGGGGTTACTTTTCTTACCAGCTGGTCTAACACACTCATTTCTTTCTGTCAGGTCCCTGGCTCATCCTGCACCTCCCACAGCAGAACAACCCCTGATGAGGACATGAACTCCTTCCTCCCACACTCACCAGGCCGCCTGGTGAGCCCCAGCCATGTTGCAGTTTTGGATGAGGGCAAAGGCATCGTTGCACATCTTCTGGGCATCATAGCGGGTCAGAGCGCAAAAGCGCGACGCCCGGGTGTCTCCCTGCATGCGGATGACCACCATCAGCTGCTTGGCCACTCGGTGGTTCTGCAGAAAGAAGAGGTAGCCGAGTTTCAAGCGACACCTGCAGGAAAGAGCAGGGAAAGCCGAGGAGACGGTCTTGGTGCCCACAACTCTGTGCCATCAGCTATCACCTCCCGGGGATGCTGTGTGGCAGATGGCAGCTTGTCCTGCCTGGCCTGATCTCCAAGGGATGAGACAAGGGACAGCAAATGCTTGTGCAGCAGTGCCACACACGATGGGAAGAAGTTAGTCCTCGCCTTCCTTCAAAGGCAGCTCTGCACCATTTCTTGCCCCCCCCACAGCAATGAAGCTAGCAGATTTATCTCACCCTGGCCTGCACTCTGCCATCTAGATGTGAGCGTATCTCTTCCTCTCACAGCCCACAGCAAAGGCAGAGCTGCATCAGCAAAGGGCTTGCAAGGGAGCAGCAGTGTGCTAGGATGAAGGTGTGGTGGCTTTCAGGTCGCTGCATCCGAAAGCATGGTACACGGACCATCCTTAGCCCTGCAGCGTTCTGGGACAAAAACATCCTTCCTGGGCTGGGGTTCTGCACAGCTCTTTGCTTGGGGCACCTCAGCACACAGGCACACATCTGAGGGCAGCCAGATTTCCTCCCTCACCACACACCACCCTCCGCCTCCTGCAGACAGCTCAGGGTGCAAACACGCTGTGTGGCTTCCTGAAGGCCAGCAGGGAGAAGGCTGTACCCGTGTCTCCCCTCCTTACCTGGCTCCTGTCCTTGATCAGTCTGGATTCCAGCTCCAAGGCCAGCTGCAGGAGCCAGTGTTGCACCTGGACAAAAACAGTGGTAACAGACAGGTTGGGCCTCTGTTCACAACACTGCCACCAGACCAGAGTGAAGGCTACACACACCAGGAACACTGGAGAGGCACTAGACTGGCATGGACACAGACTATCACGAGGTCCCGTATCTGGAGTACTCGTGGAGAAAATTTGCCCAAGTGAGGATTCAACACTGGAGGCCAAGGCATTGTAGACACTGTACAAGTCCTTGCAGCATTACTACTAGACTCTGCCAAGTAATCTGGGTCCTCTGCCCTGGATCTCTCTTTGCACCTCCCTACAACTCTCTCCCCAGCTAACAGGTAAGGTACATCCCCCCTCTTTCTTTGGGCTAGTTCCCTTCTTTCTAGCAACCAAGCCCTGGAAACTTGGCACCATGAATACTTTTAGAACAGCACAGGCCCACAGTTCTGCTCATGGAAATTACAAGGCTGGACCTCTTTGTGCAGGAGATCATCAACACATTTCTGGCAAATGGGCATTTCCCTAATTTCTAGGGCCCAAACCACCTCCTCCCACTCAGCCCCTAGGCTGAGTTTCAGGACACTGTGACACAGAAAAAGCAGTAGTTTTGCAAGATAGCCTCAGCTTTTAGCAATCTTATCTTCTCCAGTGCAAAGGCCAAGCCTTGTGCTAAATGTAGGCTTCTCCTACCTCCTTCTGCGTGGCAAGGGCTGTCCTCCCAGGAAAGTTCTTGCTGCAGCCAATGGACTGAGGCAGGTACCGGTTTTTGACAGGTTCATCTTCAATTCCTCTACACAAGTCATAGAGCCAGGACCTGAAAGCCACGGAGGAAGCATGAGGTGAAGGCAGCCACCGACAAGCGAGCATCACTGAGCAGCAAGGCAGCCTTCTGCTGAGCCATGCTTTCAACTCTGCAAGCTGCGACTCTGCCTCTCATCCCCAGCTCTGCAGTTGCAGCCGCAGCTGAAGAGGCAGGTTTCCTTCAGGCCACAACTGCCTGTCAGTGCAACGCCTCCACCTCTTCTCCTGAAGTGGCTGCAGTTCACAAGTCTGCAGGGCACCCCAACCGCTGCTCCAGGCTCCAGTCCAGCCTTGTAATTTCCTCTGTAATGAGACTGTCAAGCCTGCCTGCTTCCCAGCCTGCAGGGAGCCCTTCCACAGCTTGGCCCCATCCTTACACACTGTAGAGGAGGGCAGAGTTGGCTGACAGGCAAAACGTTATCCTGGGGAGGGTGCCTGGGAGCAGACAAGGCAGGAAACCTGTTTGTGGGCCTGCCAGACCAATGCTTCTGAAAGATGTCACTGAAGTTTTACCTTTCGACCTTCCTAATCGCAGCAGAACAAAAGGAAGTCCCAGTTCCTGCCAAGAGCTAAGTTGTGGTGAGTGGTTTATTATTACCCAGTTTTGTCTCCAAAATGAGTCTGGAGCTCTGTCTCACTGAACTGTGTCAGCTCCCCAATGTACTGTACTCCCAGGATGTCTGTGATGGCAGTGCCCAGCTTGCCTCCCAGGTTACGGCTACAGCAGAGAAAAAGAAAAACAGAACAGAAATGAAGCATCATGTCTCTTCCATTGTGGTCCTTTCACAGACAGGTTGCAGCTCCTCCACTGTCACACACAGCTGTGAGGGATCACTGTCAGGATCTCCTCTCCATTTCTTACAAGCATTGATGAGCAGTTACCGTGGAGTCGAAAGCCTTTGCTGGCTGCTATCAGTTAGCATTAAATTGTTCTGAGTTGGCCAGGAGGTTTCCTACCCCCAAGTTACTTAAATTCTGCTCACACAAGCAATGATGACAAACCAAGAGGAGCAAGTACTGTGACAGTGAAGACCATCAGGGCTGTCTTCCTGGACTTGAGAAGCACAGCACCAGCATTCGAAATACATGCTTTTGCCACAGAGCAGCTCAGCCTGAGCCCCAGGCTGCAGAGGAGCAGGCAGCTCCCAGTACTTACATATTGCTGACAGGCAGTTGGCTGAAGAGCTGCGGGACGAATCGCGAAGATACGAGCGTCTGGCGGTTGGGCTTGTTTAACCCACAGGCCAATTTTGCCAGTGTCTGTAACACAGAAGAGGGTGGAAACCCTGTTACTGCAAACTCTGCGCTGACTTTAATGGCTTGTGCTGTATCACCTCTAGGGGCTGCCTTTGGAATAGCTGCTAGGAAGGACGTACGTGCTGGTTGCACCGCTGCTGGCTCCCAGGCAGTACCCACTTTGGGACTTGGCACGCACTGGCTGGGTGCTCTGAGAGCACTGCTGCTTCCAGACTTCTAGCTCTGCAAAGGGCTGGACTCCTGCTCCAGGCAGCTTGGGGGATCCCAGTCTATCAGCTGTTCTGGTTGGCTTAGTTTTCCATCAGGCAAGCATGTTAGAGCTTCCAGAGCATTCCCAGAATCCTTCCCCAGGCTATTTCTTTCACTATGTCTTGCTCTTTCATCTTCTATGTTTGTCTTGCTTTTTCTCAATGTCACTATTTTAATCTCCTCTTGGTGAGGTCCACAGCAGCTTAACACTGCAAAAGGAAATCTGCAAAATACAGACTTGCTAGCCTGGAAGGGATGTTCTCTAGCTTATTTGCTATGGAGCTTCCCCTCCTGCTCTAATCTACCACAGGATCAAGAATACACAGATCACTTGAAATAAGTTTAGCTGAGTGTTTGGGGGTTTTTTGAACAAGTCTAATAATTTCCTCTTTCACTGCTTTACCACACATCCTAAAACTAAGCAAAATTTCTTTCCTGCCTGTTGAGCTATGATCTTTATTAACAGCCTGTTTTACAGGCTCACATACATTCTCACGCTTTCTAGACAAATTAGATCCCTTTCCCTCAACTTTTTATATCCAGTCATTTTCCAGATGTCTAATTGCTGTTACTGTTGTTTCACTGGAGGCTCTTCCAAGTTTACCCACACCGTTCATGAAGTAAAGTCCTGCAAGCTGAACCAATCAAGGAGACTTCATGGGGAGAAATAATTTACCTTTTCTGACACCTTCTCTAACCTGTACATGCTGAAACAGGATTTGCCATTTCTACAAGAGCACTCATATTACTGACTCATCCTGCTGCTTGTCCACAGTAACTCCAGGCTACTTCCTGACTTACTGTGACTTAGCCAAAAGCCTACTGGCTGCTTTTTTCCTATAAACCACAAGAACAGTGAGGAGCATAAGAAGCACTGCTTGGCGATTTCAGACTGTTTCTAGGCTTTTTCAAGCCCAGAATTTTCAGCTCTTAATTTCATCTCCCAGAACTCTCACAGCCCAGGCCCCGAGCCCTATCTGTGCTTTGCATCACCTGAATTCCTACAGCTGTTGCCCCTCTATAGGCTTCAGTGGAAATACTCTTAGTGGACCTCAGACAGATCCCCCCCAGGATCCCACTCTAAATATCCTGAGTGCAACTCACTGAACAAAATAATTATGGAAAACAGTAAGATTTTCTTCAGCTAGATGCATGCCCTTCAGATAACCTCAGTCATGTTGTTTTGCCAGGGTGTCATTGTTGGCTTATGCAACTCAGGGTGAGGTACGATAGAAACCTGAAGATCAGCACCTCACATCTGCAGTTTCCCCTGTACATTAAGCCACTTATGCTGTCAAAGAGGGCACATAAATTAGTTTGGCACCAGTGGTTCTTGATAAGACCACGCTGTTATCCTTCCAGGTGCTTCCAAATAGCTCATTCAGTTATTTGCTCTTATTTTATCAGCTAGGTTCCTGGTGTACTCTAATGAGTTACCTCACTAGGAAGAAAAATCCCCCAGAATAGTTTTCTTTAGAAGAAACACAAGCTTAAAATCAGGTAACCTCCACCTTGAGTTTTAGGCAATAGGAGCTGAAGCCATGGAATGGTTTTTACTGACACAAATTCCCAGTGACTTGGAGGAAGAAGAATACCAGCTTGGGGCACTGAGGCGAGTCGGGTTGCTTTTCCTCTTTCTGGTCAGTCAGCCTTTACACCCGCTGGCCACGCTTTGGGTGATGCTCAGGCAGCTGCTGAGAGCAGCCACAGGAGCACTTCGTGCATGACAGCAGCTGCAGAAGCAAACGGACTTTGATGCTGCAGCTATAGAGGGTTTCCTCCTGGGTGGAACTCAGGGTGGTTTACTGAGAGCACCCAGCACTTGTTTCCTCTTTGCAGAAAAGGTTTGTACCTTCAAAGGTGAGCTGGCTGTGGAAACACTGTAGCGTGTTCAGCACAGCCACATGTAGGTTCTGGTAATCTCTGCACTGTGCTTGCTGGTCTAGATATCCAGTTCTTCAGGGACAGCACAGTACATCACCATTTCCTTACTCCCTTTAAAAAAAAATAATAAAAATGTTGGCATAGAAAATGGAAGTTGGGAGAAGCTGCTACGGATAGCAGGGATGTCCTCTGTTATTCTTGATTAAAGAGAGAAAAAAGGCACATTGAACATCCCTTCCAGTGGAAATTTTTACACCAGTGATCTTCCTCAGCTAGCTCATTTCTGCCTCACGGTCTCTTCTAGTTTCAAGGTGAGCCAGTGCAGAACTAGCTCCAGGACCTGTGTACAGCTGGTAATAGTTCCAGTTGTTTCTGCAGCAGTCTGAGATGAAATTTATCTTCTGTAAGTTCCAAAGCATCCATTTAGTCTCTATCCTTTTTTTTTTTTAAGTCTGAGCCTGCATTTTGAAAGTCCTAACTGTACAGATGAGCTCCTTTTGCAAAGAAGGAAACAAGTGCTGGGTGCTCTCAGTGAGCCACCCTGAGTTCCACCCAGGAGGAAACCCTCTATAGCTGCAGCATCAAAGTCCGTTTGCTTCTGCAGCTGCTGTCATGCACGAAGTGCTCCTGTGGCTGCTCTCAGCAGCTGCCTGAGCATCACCCAAAGCGTGGCCAACAGGGGTACAGGCTGATTGACCAGAAAGAGAAAAAGCAACCCGACTCACCTCAGTGCCCCAAGCTGGTATTCTTCCTCCTCCAAGCTGCTAGGAATTTGTGTCAGTAAAAAGCATTCCCTGCCTGAATTTGTTGTCTAAAACTCAAGGTGGAGGTTTCCTACTTTAAGCTCTGAATTTTTCCTGAAGAAAACTCTCCTGGAAGACTTAAAACCCTTTTCTCCCTAGTAAGCTAACTCATTAGGGTACACCCAGAATCCAGGCAGTAAACTGAGTACTGATTGCATAGGCCACATCTCTGGGGAAAAAAATCTCCTCCCCTTCCCAGATGTCTTACAATTTCCCTGAAGGCATGCTTACTATGGCTGCATTCCCCACTCAGCTCATCTTCTGTGGGAGAGTGCACAGGAGAGTGTCTAACAGCACACTCTGACTCTGCTGCTCAGAAGAAGTCAGGCTGCCGTGTTGCACACACACCTTATTGTGTGAAATCCCAGCTGAACACCTGAATCCGGTGGCTTCTTCTACAGCCACCCTAATTTCTTCCACAATTACTGCACCCATGGTCAGCTGCAGGTCAGGACAATCAGGGTTATCAAAGGACAGTGACGCC
>NW_010291238.1:0-211 GCF_000700745.2 Antrostomus carolinensis | reverse complement strand
AACGGCGTGCCAACAGCGAGGGCGAGAAGCGGGCACCTCAGAAGCCATTCACTGGGGAAAATACAGATCCCACTTGCCACGCTCTTGCTTCGGGGGGGTAAAGCAGCCCACCTGTGCAGGGAGCACTACCGATGGAGGGAGAGGGGCAGCACAGGGGCCCGGGGACGACAGGGACACGTTGTGCGTCCGCAAAGCACAGCCGTTAGAGCCG
>NW_010291237.1:9704-26755 GCF_000700745.2 Antrostomus carolinensis | reverse complement strand
GGTGGCCGGGGTCTCCTGCCCAGGAGGGCTCGGCCGAGGGGTTGGTCACACAGGGCCACTGCCCAGGGTCTCCTCCCCAGCGGGGACATGCCCGGAGGCAGCAGGAGCTGCAGGTGAAACCAGGCTGAGCTCTCCCACCCATGGCAGGTTGTGCAGCACCCAACTGGCAACAGGTCTGGCAGCCCCACCACAAAACCTGTCCCTCTGGAAGGTGGCCAGGGCTGCGAGCACGGCAGGGGAATTACAAGAGCAGCTTATACTCACGTTCCACAGGCACGAGTGGGGAAAAAAACCCCCACCTGGAGGTTGCAGGTCTCTCCCCAGAACAGGCAGACTCAGTCTTGCATCCAGCTGTGTCCCAGGGAGCATCTTACCTTGGGTGCATGTTCTTCAGTGCTAGCCCTCCCCACCAGCCCAAGCAGCAGGTTCCTCTCCCCCACCTCTCCTCCCCACGCTTTGCAGGCTATCTCAGAAAACCATGCAGGTTGTGCTGGGCATAGAAGTGGACATCATCAATATTTTTAGGTCCCAAAGCCTCCCCTGTGGAAACCCCCAGTAGAACTTTTCATACTCCCCTTCATGCCCACCATGCTCCTGGTTACTGTCCATGACAGTCTTGGATGGGGTGGGTGGCACTGCTTTAACAGTTCAAACTTTAACGAGACATCAGCGTTTCTCAAACCATGGAGCTGACTGTCACTGAGGCAATGGTATTAGCTCTTGGCCAAGACCCAGGACGTCAGCTGCTACTCCAGAGAAGAGCAAGCAGAGCCCTCCAAGGCACACAGCCCTGCTCCCTCAGGAGTCCTGGTCTCCTGCCAAACAAACTCTAAAGAGACGTTACTCCTGGGCCAGCATGGAAACAAGCACACACCACAGGGTCACCAGGCACACGTACCCCTGGAGCAGCCTCCTGAGGTGGGGGTAGGTGTTCCCTTCGCAGTCTGCACGCACAGACTGAGCTGTCTTCCATGTGGGATCCAAGAGACTCACCAGCATCCACTCAGGGCCCTGGGGGAGCTTTGACACAGCTTCATCTTACAGCACAAACCCCAGCTATGGAAACGTGACTCCTCTGAAGCATGGCTGTTGTTTGGCCTCCAAGCTGAGGCAGATGGTAAGGCTGTCTTCTCCTCCTGCAGCTAGTCACCACCAGAACTTACCTTCTGCTGGGACATCAAGCACCAAGAGCTCCCACCCAGGCTTGGTCAATACAACTTTCATCCCAGCCCTGGCTCAGGCCAGCCTGGCAGGACACCCACTTTGGCCTTTCTGGCTATGTTACTGCTAGTCACATCTACCTCCTCACATGCATGGTACAGCCTGGGGCCTCTGGGAGAGTGCATGAACATCTCCTGCAAAATAGAGACTACGCTTCTGTCCTAGACAGTATCTCTGCTTACAAGGCATCTGCTGTCTTTTGTCTCTCTCAAATTGTCCAATTGACCATCAGAGCAATGGTTCTCAGCCTCAAGTTAAACCCAAGGACAGGTTATGTGCTGAGAGAGGTTTTCCTGCTTCTCTTCTCCAGCTGAAGCACCTGATCCCCCCTGAGATGCAGTTGTGATACCACACTAGCACTCTGCTCTCTGTCCACCAGTCATCCTTCAGTTTCCCCTCTGCCCCAATGGCCACAGCTCTTATCTCTTCATATCCTGGTGTGTTTTCTATTTTCAACCCTTTCAGCCAGCCCCTCCTGAAGCTGCTCCAGCTCCTCTGTGCAGACAGAAGAGAGGTGGGGAAAGGGAACTTCTCCAACCACCAGCACATGGAGCAGGCAATCACTCTCTGCTAGAAACCCAAGGTGTCCAGTGTCCATCCTCAGCCACAGCACCATCACTCTGGCCAGCACAGAGAGGGAAGCTCAAATCTAACCTCTCCAGGTTTAATTTACACTGTCACACTCTGGGTAGAGAAAGCCAGACTGAGGTTGTTGTCATCTTGGTTCTCCATCTTCTAAGGCACAGGCTGCTATTTTCAAAAGGTTTTTGTCATGTACAAGAGAACATCTTGGCAATGGGATGAACCTTGACCGCACCCTCACTCAGCTAACCAACGCACTGTACACACTGCTCTCCTTGTAGACCAGAGATGCCCTTTTATCTCCAGCACCTCTTTGAAACACTAATTTTCATCTTTAAAAACTGCCTTTTATGTCTCAAACTTGCCAAACAAATTAGGCTCCAGATTTTAAATGCTCATATACGCAAAATGTTTTAAAATTGTGTCTTGGCTTTGTTGGATTGTTTGTAATAATCACTTAGCTGGTGTTTGGACTGGTGGTATCTGAACATACTCAGCTGAGGCTCTAGAAACTTGTGTTCCAGATCAGCTCCAATGCCAAACCTGGATGAGAAATGTCACGGCTACTTGTGATTCCTAAAGTCTGTCTGGGTGCTAAGAAAATAATGTACCTCATATAATTCTCCAAAGATTAAAAAAATGGTTCCAGTAACTAGGTCTACACAGGAGCACCGAGGAGGATGTCATAATGCACAAGCAGAACTTGACTCCAGCTGCATCCAAGCCAGTTACTAGACTGCCAAGTCTTGGTGTATTCAGTAACAGTTCATGACTTAGCTGAAGAACTGCAAGAGAAAAGGCTCCATCACCACCAGGAGACCCACGTTGAACAATGTGAACGTTGTTCATAGCGCTGTAGTACTTACAGAGCTATGTCAGTCCCCGAGTCCCCACCCTCTCAAGTCTATAGGAGCCTCCACACCACCCTGGGGAACATCCTGAAAGCCACTGCTCTCACAACATCAAAACCCAATGGCTCCCTCTTCCCTCACCCTATGCCTGTACCAGGTCAGATATTGCCACCTCGCTCCAGAAAACAGTTGTTATCCCAGGAAATGTAAATCCCCAAACTGGCACCCATTTTGTGACACTTCCTTTGTTACCTCAGCCTCCAGCAATCCTCTGCTCCTTCCTGAAACAAACATATGGCACCTTCACTAACGGTTACCGATGGCTTTTCTTTCCCCAAAAACTGGTCAAGCCTTTTTGAACTCAGTCAAACTGTCAGCACCCACAAATTTGGAAGAACTTGCCACAAAAACATTTTATGGAAGGAAGGTGCAGCCTTGTTCAGTCTGTCATCTTGTAGTTTAACCGTCCAATCCTGAACATTACAGAAGACAGCAAAGAGTCATCCCCGACTCCATCATCACAGTTTCATACACCTTTATCGGTTCAAGTGGGAAAAGATATCAGAGTGGATGATTCCCAGCCTACTTAGCAGGTTTCCTGCAGGAAGTTTTCCCCTTATCTTTGGCTGGACTTGTGTTTCTCTGTGTCCTTCCCAGTTCTACTGCCTGAACTGCAGCTCTTCCATGTGCCACCATCCACATCACAGTTGCCAACAGAAACCTTGCAAATGTGATTTCCTCCTCACTCACAAAGCCTTCTAAGAGATCACTTAGGAGACTTTGCCTCCCCTCCCTTTGGCTCCTTACCCCCATGAATCCAGCCACTTATCAAACAAAATAATTTGCATGACAGCAAAAAGAGGGTTAAAGACATTTATAAAAAAAAAAAAAAAAGTCATATTTACAGACCATGGCCTAAGCATGAAACTCTCCAAATGTCAGAAGTCACAATTTCTGTAACCTAAGTGTACAAAGTGCATGTTTTTCCCCCTTTCTTCCCTCTGCAGCAGAAGACAGGGGGGAGGGTCTCTTTTTCTTTATACCTTTGTAGTCTTGAGACAGCGGCAGTAAGGTCTGGGTCAGACAGAAGGAGACAAAACCTGTTGATGAGTGGGTTATCCACCAGGCAGACTCTGTGAATAGTAGTTTAGAAAAGAGTAAGGGCAGGAAAAGTGACATTTGTTTACTTGCTCAGCCTGCCCAATGGATTCCCTTGGGACAAGGAATCTAGGCTCAACGACCCAGGGAGATGAGTGGGAAGGAATGGTTATTTGTTCAGCTATTCCATAAATTAACTCACAGACCCAATTCAAGCACTCCACATTTCCCAGATACATTGGAGTCAGTTTCTATTTGCAGCTCCATTGCTCTGGATTCAAACATGGGCTCCAAAACTGAATCTGATTATCCGAGTCAGAGTGGGAGACAACTCCTGTGCTCCCCAAGCTGTTGATTGCACAAGCCCACACAGAGCCCCAACACTATCTGTGCCAGGCAGGGATGAAAGGTTTTGGACAGCAAATGAAAACAGTGCCAAGAGCAGCCCATTGCATGGGATTAGCTACTCGATCTAATCCCTCTTGAAAATGGCCAGAAGAGAGGCTCTTCTGCAGTACTACCCTCTCTTGCCCTCTTAGGTGGGAAGGCAAGCAGAGGCGCTGCCAGCACCGTGTTGAAATGACACGTAACGGGAACAGGCCAAGGAGTGTATGGTTAAGAGCCAGGAGAGCTACACAATTGTCCTGCTAGACTACAAAGCACCAGCGTGAGTGCAAATGGCAAGAAGGAGCAGCGTGCAGGGTATGAGGGACAGGAGTACACTGTGTAGAAACTCGAAACACAGATGCCAATACAGGAATGAGCAAACATCCACACAAAACAGACAACAGACTGAGCCTGAGGAAGAAGACTCACTTCAAGTAGCTGATGTGTTATTAAATACATCCCCTGTCAGTGTGAGGCACTCCACATGCTACACACCAGACGTGGGTCACTCCACTTGAGAGAGCTCTCCCTCAGGGAAGGAAATGCTGTAGGGTGCAGGGCCCAGGTATAGCTCCCTTCTTATTTGGGCCAGCAAGCTTCTGGGACACTAATTTGCTCATATCAAGGCATGATCTTATTCTCTGAAGAATTGCTCCTTCTCTCAGAGGCCCTCTCCCCAAGATGTCTAACTGCTCTGAAGCTGCCCATTCCAGGCAACAGCACTGTGGCTCACCTTGCAGCAGTGAGGTTCTTCTGCAGGGAAAGTTTTAAGTGCCTTTCAAGTGTACAGACAGTTTGTACCTCTGTTCTTGTGCTACAGTTGTCCTTCATTTTGTTTCTATCCCACATGAGTACCACCTTGATTTACTCAGAAAGCATTTATATGCCTGCCAGTCTAGCCTAATGAAAGAAATACTGCGATTTTCTTCTTCTTGTGTACCCTATTTTTGACATTGTAGCAGCTTCCTTCTCAACTCCTACTATAATCTGAATTAATCAGCTCACCTCACCACCTAGTACTAGCGATGAGAAAGTTTACTACTTCTGAGATGCACGGATGCTGCTCCCTACATCAATACATCAAGTCACATGCACTGAGCCATTGTCAGTGAAGAAAGGTAACACCTGGGAGTGAACAAGTCGATAGAAGGCCCTTGCCCCCCTTAAATGTGGGCAGATTTTGGGCATGACTGAGAAGAGACATATTTGGCTCTCTGGAAACCAGAAAGCCAAATATTCCCAAGCACAAGTAATGCAGTGCCCTTTTGTGGCAGCTATTGGAATTACACATGTATGAGACCCCAGATTTGCAGATCACAAGTTCCAGTCTCTCTGTGGCAGCAGTCTCTACTCCTCTGGTCACCTCTTCAGCACTCTCACTCTTTACTTGCAACGTGCTTGTTGCTGGCTGTAGGAGAAAGCAAAAGAGAGAATTTGTCTTGACCTCCCCTTATACTGAATATTTGGCAGAACACACGACCAGCTCCTCTCTCCTGGGATCTGGAGCATTTCAGGCAGATGCCTGGACTTGCTTACACCCCTCCTCCAGCCTGTACCCTCACCACATGGCCAAACCTGGCTGCAAATCCACTCTGTGGAAGGAGAAGCAGCCTCACTAGAGCAGACCTGCAAACAACCATGCTCTGTGATTGTCTCAGTAACAGGGTACTGCTCTCTGCTGGGCAGCTGAGTTAACAGCTTGTCAAGCAAAAGCGAAACAACCAGAGGGCAGAGCACTGCCAAATCACAGGGCTATGGCATCACAGTTAGCAGCCATCTTCCTCCACAAGCAAGTCCATTTTGTTCATTAAAATGCAGGGAGCAAATAAGATTGAGTCTTGCTATCTGCCAGAACAAGGTAGTTTAGGCCAGATCACACTAGGGACTACTCACAATCATAAACTCTTGCCAGGGATCTCTGGAGCGGGGAGACCTGTCACTTTGGCTCGTTTGTACAGTTCTTCAGTGCACAGTTCTTCTGCTCCCTCGTGTTTGCGCTTCGGAGAAGCCTGGTCTGCCTGTGACAGCCTCACTGCTGTAGAGGAAGAAGAGTCACTGCAATGTTTCCCCTGCCTTTAGATCTCTTCACAAGTACATCCTAGCCCGACCTGCTACAGAGCTGAGAGGAAGAAGTGTACTCAAGCACAGAGAGAAGCTGCCACAGCCTCCCCGAAAACTTTTGAAAAAACTTTGTTGAAAGCAGAATAATTAAGTCTCCCAGAACAAACACAAGTGTATATCCTCTGATGGAGGACAGCTTCATTATACCCGATTAGCCCTACAGCGAGCTGCACTTCTCCCTTAAGTGGCTGCATATGATCCCATACAGGCAATAAAAGATTCACTTTAATGAACTCCTATTCTTCAGCTCTTTTAGGAATGAAGGCTCACCGGGGACTTCTGAAGAAAGTCTAAAGGAAGGTGAATGATCTATGTTTTCTTAACTACACACCCTCTTCTTACTAGAAAAGGTTCTCCCTCTCTTGCTCGTAGCCTTTAAGCTGACATGAAAATATCTCAGAAGCACACAAATAGCTCCAACTCACCTGTACTGGTGCTGCAGCCCTGCCCTGAAGCTGAGTCCGCGACCGGGCCGCTGAGATCTTCCACACATGAAGGGACGGATGCCAGTAAACCTAGAGAAAGACAAGAGGATCATCATTAAGAAACAAACAGGGGTGGGAAAAGCCTCTTCCACAGGAACACCTTAGTGATCACCAACCAGCACATCCATATCCCAAAGCAGGATGAGCTCAGAGCTGTGCTCACCCAGTGCTGGCCACAGGTGGACACTGTGATTTAGCAGCGTGTTTATCTAGGACACTTTGGTGAGGTTTTTTCCAAAGTGAAGATGGGACCATTGGTGGCATTGTGATGGTGCCATGCCATCATAGAATGGTTTGGGTTGGAAGGGACCTTAAAGATCATCCAGTTCCAACCCCTCTGCATCAGCAGGGACACCTTCCACTAGACCAGGTTGCTCAAAGCCTCATCCAACCTGGCCTTGAACACTTCCAGGGAGGAGCATCCACAGCTTCTCTGGGCAACCTGTTCCAGTGTCTGACCACCCTCACAGTGAAGAATTTCTTCCTAATATCTAATCTAAACCTACCCTCTCAAAACTAACCAAACCTCACTCTTACCTGTCCAAGAGCTCAAAGGAGCTCTCCCTGGAAACTGACTGAGCAGATTTGGCAGGGTCTGCTTACTCTTGGAAGGACCAGCCAGAGAGACAAGTGCTATCTATTTTAAATCATGACCTCTCCTCCCAGCATTTTATCTCCCATGAAAGACAAAAGCTTTTGCCATTGTTGGTACTTACAGAGCCCCCTGTAGCGTGACAGTTGCTGGTAAATCTGCTTCATTCGTTCGATGTTCAGTCGGCTGGTCTCTGCATGGTTCACCATGGGTTTGGGGTAGTCTACCCCGATGATGCACTTGGCTGCCTTCTGCACAGACTCTGGGGCATTCCATGGTTCGTAGATATATCGTGAGGGGAAGCCCTTTAGTTTGGGCAGATACCTCCTGCAACACAAGTATAAAGATGACATCACTTACAAGTGCAGCAACGCAGCATTCACAATGCACAGAAAGCGCTACGCACCTTTAATCATAGAATCATAGAATGGTTTGGGTTGGAAGGGACCTTAAAGCTCATCCAGTTCCAACCCCCCTGCCATCAGCAGGGACACCTTCCACTAGACCAGGTTGCTCAAAGCCTCATCCAGCCTGGCCTTCAACACTTCCAGGGAGGGGGCATCCACAACTTCCTTGGGCAACCTGTTCCAGTGTCTCACCACCCTCACAGTGAAAAACTTCTTCCTAATATCTCATCTAAACCTCTCCTCTTTCAGCTTAAACCCATTTCCCCTTGTTTTGTCATTAACTGCCCTTATGAAAAGTCCCTCCCCAGCTTTCTTGTAGGCCCCCTTCAGGTATTGGAAGGCTGCTATAAGATCTCTCCGGAGCCTTAAGCTACTGAGCAACTCACAGATCAAACAAAAAAGAATCTCCAGTCACATCACTTACTTGACGTAGTCACCACTGGGGTCTGTGCGACGTCCGAAGCCCACGGGGCAGTAGCAGTGGAAGAACTGCTGGAAGAATGCACTGCACGAAAGCCACATCCAGCTGCCTGCATTTATGCTGAAATCTGCATCCAGCAACAGTTCGTCAAATACCTGCACAGCAAGTGGAGGAAAAGGCACTGAGAGTTTCCCCAGCCAGGACTTTGGGCCAGGAGGACATAAGATGCTATTTCAAACGGCAGGCGCTGAGCTGTGAGAACAGCTCCTAGGAACCAGAGCAGTAGCAAAGAGGCGATCTGCTGGCTGAAGCCAGTTGGCCGGTCAATATATCTCACTTCCTGATGCTTTCACACAGGGAGGCACTCTCTGCTCATGCTGATAAAGTGCTGGCTTATCTCTCATGCAGCTACAGACTAAATCACTACCTAGTGTTGCAGCAAGCCTTGGGGATTGATCCGAACATTGGAGGCGTAACAAGTGCAAAGCACCAACCGTGGGAAGCAGGCAGATGCTGCACAGAACAAGCACCAAAGCAAGAAGGAAGAACCCCCCTGAAGGTCCCAGAGCACGCTGCCACCGAGAGGCAGGCAGGTTTCAGCAGTAACTCGCTCACATCCATGCTGCTTTTAGCATCAGACCCTCTGACACACTTCCAGCTATGCTCTGGTTTGTCAGCTTTGTGACAAGACGCCCCTGCCTCCACTTTTTGCGTAGGGCAGTGTGTACACCGGATAGGTTCAAGCTGTCTGTCCCTTCAGATGGCCCAAAAGGAGAGTCTTTTACCTCTTTCCTTGAGAGACTCTAGAATCAGATTTCACAGTCATGGAGCGTTCCCTGACCGGCACGGTGATGGATTATAAAATGAGGAGAAAGGTCCAGTTATAAAGTGACATTGAACTTTCAAAGAAAACAGATGGATTGAGAGAACTTCTACAAAAAAATTTAAAAAGCCCCTAAAACCCCAGTCTGTATTTACCAGTGGGTGCCAGTAACATTTAGTTATGGTTATGGGAGACTCTGGACACTGTTAGAGCCTCATGGTAGAAGGAGGCAGAAAGAAGTCAGGCTCTCGGCCTGCTAGCAAATCCTCTCTTCCACGTAACTTTACTATGCAAAGCAACAGCCATACCTCTGTGTGCTCATCCTTGCAGCGAGTGCCAGAGAAACTTTTGTTTTCCTTATAGCCTCCTGCAAGCCTCTGGAAGTGCCAGACTCACCTTGACTCCTGACTCCCAGCTGATCCAGAGGTCACCCCTGGTCAGAAAGCAGGCCACAGCGTGCCTGGCCAGATGGTGGATCCACCCTTCCTGCCTCAGTTGGGTCATGATTGCATCGATCCAAGGGAAGCCTGTCTTCCCCTCTGCCCACTTTGCCAAGGCTTCAGGGTTCCTGTCCCAGGGGATTTGGATGCAGATGGGGTTCCCCTCCATGCGATCAAACTTTGGGTTGTTTGTGGCTGGTGGAACCCCCCCGCCACAGAAGCTGTCCGTACAGAGAGAGGGGGGGCGTGCTGTTCCGCTTCACCTGTGGAGAAGGGAACAAGGGTACTCACAAGCAGGGGAGGACTGGATTCCCTAAGTTGAGCTGTAGGCCACCCATGCATTTATACACAATTCCCACGTCAGTTACTGACAAGCCTCATAAGGGAGCTCAATTCAAGATCATCCTTTACCGGAAATCCCAGGTAGGAAAGTTAGAGTGCTGCTTTTAGCTCACTCGGTACACTGAGAAGAGACCTGGACAACCCAAAACTAACAGCAAGAAGCTCTCCACAGCTCCTGACACAAGAGTCCAGGCTGAAGAACAGGCTATCAGCAGACTGAAGGTCTGCTTCATTATATATAGGAGGATCACCATCCCTCACCCAAGAGCTTCTTCTGTAGTAGCAACAAGCTTAGCCCAACTGTCAAACACAGGGGAGGCAATGGCAACTTTTGCAATTGTTTTGGCACGAAACCAGCATCATGCTACACTCAAAATCAATCTGGTCTCCAGATGAGAGGGGCTTTTTATAAGGGCAGTCAGTGATAGAATAAGGGAAAATGGCTTTAAACTGGAAGAGGGCAGGTTTAGATTAGATATTAGGAAGAAATCATTTCCTGTGAGGTTGGCGAGACACTGGCCCAGGTTGCCCAGAGAAGTTGTGGCTGCTCCTCCCTGGAAGTGTTGAAGGCCAGGCTGGATGAGGCTTTGAGCAACCTGGTCTAGTGGAAGGTGTCCCTGCTGATGGCAGGGGGGCTGGAACTGGATGAGCTTTAAGGTCCCTTCCAACCCAAACTATTTTATGATTCTATGAACCTTTTTGTCTTACCTTCTTATAGAGCTCCCAGAGGCGATAGTAAAACAAGCGGCAGGACAAGCAGCCAAAACGCAGGTAGGGACTGAGTCCTGTAGGGCTGGCCAGCAACGAGTTGGCGTTCATCCTTGGTCTTTCGTAGTTTGCGACCCATGCCTAGACACATTCAGGAGAAATGAGCAAAAAACCTCCCAAATTTGCTAAGGGCAGACCTCTGTGCGGGTGGCAAAGCCACTCAGATCTGCCAGAACACTCTCTTCTGTTCAGTTCCAACCACTGCTGGGAGAGATCTCAAGTGGCCAAACCCAACCTCACATCCCATTCAAGAAATGCAAAAACTTTGCTCCAGGATTTAAACCATTTGCTCATTTTGGCCAAGAAAAGGACCAGGTTTGCTTTGTACGCAGGAACCAATAACTGTGAGAGCTCCTAGGGACATAGGCTACCATCACTGTTTATGTGCAACCACGCCTATCTCATTTCACACATCAACCAGGAAAATCTGGGTAAATTCAGACCTTTTTGTCAAGTATTACGTTGACCATTTATTCCCCATTCAGCACAAGAATTTATGCTTTAATCCCTACAACTGCCACTAAGCTGTCCAGCATTAAAAAGACACAAACTGTTTAAAATTGAGTCACGTGTCTGCAACGGGTGACCTTTCATTACTTTGAAATGACTTGTGTTGTGCACTGTAAAGAACACATGCCCTGTAGAAGAAATCCAGTGTTTCAGCAAGGGGCTAAAGGAATGCCAGCCAGCCAGACAACACACTAACAGCCCGCTGTACAAGGGGAAGGTGTTCTTTTGCGAGCATGTACTCACACTAATACTTCAGATAAAGAGAAAGGAGATGGTGTGCAGTGTGTAGGAGGGACCGAGCAACTTACAGGAGAGTTTCCAAGTTTGCACTCCTCTAAAGGAAATGGAGGGGTAAAAGCAAGGGAAAGAATCCTACGTGCTTCAAACAGCAGCACAACTAATATTCAGCTCTACTTCTTTAGGTCTGAGGAAGCCCAGCAGCTCTCTGCTCCACACACAACCCAAGATCACAGGACCACAATGCCAAACATGCCTGCCAGAGGTGAACGCTGTGACCACTGCTAGGAGAGCAGGGAAACAGGGCCATGGCCAATGTTCAACATTCTTCATTTGGAGGCACAGCCTGCAGGATCTGCCACTTAAACAACAGGAGTTACCTTTCTTTCCAAGTGTTTATCCAGCCGTGCCAAGGCTTCTGTCTCCCCTCCTTGCCAAACTGCAGGGGCAAGACCGTCTGTAGGAAAGCCTGAGGGAAAAGAACTTTGTAAGATTTGAAGCCACACCTAGACCAAGGGTATAGATGGGATTAAGCATTAATAACAGCAAGATACAACATACTGCAGTTGCCTAACGTGGCTCACTTGCTGCTCTAGTCCTTCTACAGCAGACAAATCGTGTAGAACACAGGGAGAGCCTGCTCATGACACTGCAGTACAAGGGTCTCTCCCTGCAATGCTTCAGGCAGCCTTCTGGGGGACTTTTCCCGTGGCTCACACACCAGCACTCTCTCTTATGTGTCAGCACTACTCAGAGCTCTGCTCCAAAGGCCAGAGCAGCTGGCAAAGGAACATCTGCTCCATAGCTCTGCCTTAAAAAATACCTTACCATGTACACCAGCAGCTCACTGGATAGCCTGGCTGCTCCTGGTGAGGCTCCTATTCTGCTCAAAGCTGGTGCTGGGCACTGAATTAGTGCTGAAGAACCGATACAAAAGGGGAAGCAATAATGCAAATTGCCCTGCACTGCTCTGGGCTGACAGAGAAGCCTCCCCTGGCAGCAAGCAGAGCAGTGGAAGCTTGCAGGCAGTCTCACATTAAGCCAGACAATAAAGGAAGCAGATCCACCCAGGACTGCAACCCTTAGGAGAGTCCTGTTGTGAAGCCCCCTGCTTTTACACGACTGCTGAAACTGTGCCTTTATAAAGCTGGTGTGGAGCCTACAGGCACTCTTGGGGACAGTATTCTGCACTAATCCTTTCTTCCCTTGCATTTAGATTCACTTCCCTGATGCAGACCTTGCATTCCTCATGCCTCAGCTCTCTATTAATCCTGCTTCCCCAAGAAAAATACAGGACTGTAAGGCACAGCAGGACGAGTGAAGAAGTTTCTGTAGTATCTTCTGTCTTACTAAGCTCCCAAACTGGTGCTGCTTGGCGCTAATTGAATGAAATGCTCTAAGCCTAGTTACACAGTTAGTTTACCTCTTCAGCTCTGTTACACAATGAGTCAGAGATGGCAGTAGGAGGAGAGCAGCTGGTGAGGACAGGAGACACTGATACACTGGTTACGTGCTCAGTATAGCAGAGAAGGACAGATGCAGAGCGTTTCAGAGCAATGCTAAAGGGGATGCTGGGCACCAACAGCAGCGCAAGCGACAGCAGCCTGTCTCACAAAGTCCAGCACTCCCTGAAAACTTGAGGCTGCTTTTATGACTAAGGGCAGCCCAGGTCAGATGGGAACACCAGAGTGGTCCTGGGCACATGCCAGCCATCAGAAACAGAATCACCAGATCCCCTTTCAGCTGGCAGTTAACTCTTGCCTTCACTCTCAACACATACCCAGCTCTTCCAGGGATGGGACCCCATACACATCATCGTGGTTCTCCTGGATGTCCACTTTACACGCCTCCATTTGCTGGCTTGTTACAGTGCTCACCGGTTTCTTTGGGAGCTCCATACGGCTAATGATGGCCTGGAAGCGCTTGTAGGTCAGGGGTGGCTTGTGGCCATTCAGCTCAATTATTCTGGAGACAAAATAAGCAAGGTGAAACAACACAGACCTGAATACCATGGGGGAGACAAGGAAATGATAGCCAAACTGCATCCTGCTACCTCTGCTCAGGATAGCCTGTCACTTGGGATATAGAAATCCTTACACATCTACCTTCCACTTGATGCATCCCTCAAAGGGATATTAAAAACAAACCCCCCAAAACACACCAGAAAACAAACCCTCACATATTAATTCATCTCCGTGGGGAAAAAACCCCAAACAGCTCCAGCTGCGTCAGGCTTAGCATCACATCTCTCTCACAGAGCTCCTCATCAGCCCCCTCTATGAAACCTCAATCTGATTACTGCCTTTCTGTCTCTTCAAGATGACAAATCCCAGACCTGCATCTGTTCCCCTGACACTTTATGATATCCTAAGCTGATTCTGACCTTACTTCCTCCCCATCTGACACAGAAAGTCCCAGCCTGTTAGCGACCCCTCCTCCACCTATCGCAGGCGAGACAAATCCCACTTTGCGTCACTCCTCCCTCCCCATAATTAGAGGAATCACCATCCTCCCCCACGCCACAAGGTCACGAGAAGATCTGTCTCATGCTATTCACCTCTGTCAGATCACCCTACGGAACAGACAGCCATGGCTCCCCATTCCTCCACTTCACTAAGCATCCACAGCCTGCTAGGGCCATGCAGTCTTATTTTTCCTGGGACAGAGAGTTTTGAGAAGCTCCCTGGATAAAATAAGCTTCCCCAGGATGAAAGATGCCATTTTTAACCCCCTTCTCCTGCAGGGAGAGGAAGGAGTTAACAGCAAAGCAGACAGCACAGGGATCACCAGCATTACATAAAGTGGAGGCAGCCAACCCCACAGCTCACACAGGAGCTGCAGCAGAGCAGCCTTCCCCACCCATTACAGTCAACAACTTATGCAAGGGGCTGGGCTTAAAGCCCAGTGTTTCAGCGGATGCCTTGTGCCTTCCCTTCCCCCTCGAAGCTGCACGTGTAGCGAGGAGGAGCGACATGCTGACCCAGGGCCTTCCCCGTCCTCACGTGTGCCCTGCCAGGGAGGGAGGAGGCCTTCCAGCAGGCAGCACACTGGCAGGGATGAACAATGAAGCTTCCTGCTGTTTCCTCCCATTTTTCTCCTTGTATGTGACCAAAATCAGGAATAAACTTCTTAACACCAATGTAGTCATAAGAAGCAGGCATTCCGGATGCGCAGGGATTGTTCCACCTATCATGCATGCCAGGTGCTGGAGGCAAACAGGTTTTAACTACACAAGATATACATATTCATTATATTTCCATAATATTATTATCATATTTAAATAAGTCTATGAGGGGCTTCTCTGAGGGTCTTTGGTGGTCTCTTACTGGTTTCCGGTGGTTGTAGGGCTCTCATTTGCAGTCTGTTGTTACCATGCAGAACCTGCCTCCACCTCCCTCCAGCCCTTAGGCAAAACCCAACAGCAAGAGAACTCCTCACAGCTCCTCTTTATCAGCGAGGGAGTTGGGCTATGGGTCCTTGGACACATCCCACAGCTCCTCTTATCAGCAAAGGAGTCAGTCTTGGGACGATTGCAGTCAACCAAAATGTTTGAGACAAATCATCTGTTCTGCTGCTCCACTTTCTTATCTTTTCCGTCCGGCCTGTGCTAATATTCTCAGGAGAAATAGGCTCCTTGTTACTTACTCAAGGCTAAACTACGGATGTCCCAATATAAAGATAAAGAGTTTTACATATTTTCTAGCAGTAAGTTGTAAAGATGAGGAGAAAAAGACAGTAATGAAGAGGACAGGGGAGGGATGGCGATCAGGACACGTGCAGTGCGAGGCCATGAACATGATGAGGGTGTGGGCACAGCCACCCCCCCAAGCGAGCGTACCCAGGGGAGCCTCACAGGGAACACTCTGTCCTGTCCCCTCACACCAGGGCTGATCTCCTCGGCTTTCTCACACATGCTTTTCAGCCACTGTCTCTGCATACCACCCCAGAGACACCGAGAGATCACAAACGCTGGTGAATATTACCCACCACTATCTTCTCTGAGCACTGGGGGCCCCCAAACAAGAGCGACCAGAGATCCACAGAAAATCAGCACTGCTGCTGGAAAAGAAGGGAGGCATTTCCAGTCACAGCACTCTAGAAGGGCTCACTTGTTTCCAGAGGAGTTCAGAGCTTGGAAGAGAAAACGTGACCAAGCTGCACACAGTGTTTGCCCTGAGGTGCCTGGGATGGAGGCGGGGAAGCCACTTCTTTAATGCTGTCTCTTTTTTCAGTCCTCTTCCACAGATCTGCAGCTCAGTCCGAGATCCACACTATTACATCACGTCCCAGATCCACAGCTAAAACTTTTGTGAGCAGACAGCTACTTGGAGCAAATCACTGTGACTTGCAGGTGGATGCCAGTGTCTGTATTTGGCATCTTCAAGAATGTGAAGTTATCTAGTACAGCTCCTAAATTCCTCAACAGTTATTGGATCTGGGACACAAATCTCTAGGACCTCTAGAGACAGGACTAGGGCAAGTTGCACATTTCACAGCACCTGACACTGGCATCATGCAATAAAATTGCAACCTTTCATAAAACTGCCATGAAAAGAAGTATCAAATATTGAGTAGTGTACAATACTGGATATTATATGATATGTACTGGGTACTGCAGTGCTGTTCAGCCTTCTGTACAAAGATTTGTACAGGAAGCCCCCCAAGCAGGAGTCCTTTCCCTCCTCCTACTGTGCTTCTAACCCAGGCAGTGCAATCTCACAGGACTTTCCCTGATGACAGAGAAAGGGAGGTCCCTCCTGAGGATTTAATACTCCCATTTAATCTGTCTCCCCCAGCGCAACTCACAGACCAAACATGGCAGTTATCCTCCTAGTTTTCTTGAAGCAGAAGAGAGAACAGCAGAATCACTATATTCATCCTATGAAACCTAACCTTTCTGGTGTTGAGGAGCAGACACAAAACCAGCTGTGCTACCAGACTAGCAATATACTGCCAAGCACTATCTGAGAGAAGTTATGAGGGTCTTGTGACTGTCAGTCATGCTTCACCTCAAGAAAGCAGGCAACCAAAACCTCAGCAAACGTAGTTTGGGTGCTGCTAGGATCATAAGGTATCCTACAGTCAGTCACCTGTGACAGCAGAGTGACTACAGTCTTTGAATGCACACCCTCCTCACAGGTCTCAGCTTCTGACTCACATCTCCAGGGCACTGCCCCATCGGGATGGCTACTGGGCTGGGGAAAGTTGTTCACCTCAAAAACCTGCCACCTGAAACCGCTTACAAATGAGAGAGCCCAGTTCTGGCGAGGGACTGGATGTGCTCCCCTCTGCTTCCTTACGTGAGGAAGAGCTGGCTGCCAGCACTCAGCAAGCAGGCTGCTCAACAATGCACCCCACCACCGATTCATGCAGGCTATTTAGTCACCTCGCCAGCTTATGCAAGCTCTGATCTAAATCCTTGCTCCAGAGAGCTTTTTTAGGGCTGCAAATACATAAGGCAAGCGGTATTTCTAGGGATTCAAAGCGGAGATGGAGAGATAACCAACAGATATTCCATACAACAGGCACTGGACAAAGAATTCAACTTCTGTAGAATCACAGACACGAGTAGATGAAAGAGGAAGAATTGTCTTGATGACAGGCTAAGTACTGGCACAGGGGGAAAACACCTTACACCACAGCACCACACGAGACAGACAAGGATAATGAGATCTGGCAGGCAGAAGTTTGACTTAACCTTCTTAGATGGAAATCTGGAGCACCTCTGCTCTGAGGACAGGCTGAGAGAGTTGGGGCTGTTCAGGC
>NW_010291237.1:0-9616 GCF_000700745.2 Antrostomus carolinensis | reverse complement strand
TCGGAGGTCTACAAATAATTGGATTAAGACGAGATTCTTAGATGCATATCCAAAGTAGATAACACGTGTGGCTAAAGATAATATGGTATAGATAGTAACCACTGGAACAGGTTGCCCAGAGAAGTTATGAAGACTCCATCCCTGGAAGCGTACAAGGCCAGGTTGGCTGAAGCTTTGAGCAGCCTGGTCTAGTGGAAGTTGTCCCTGCTGATGGCAGGGTGGTTGGTACTGGATGATCTTTAAGGTCCTTTCCAATGCAGACCATGCTATGATTCTATGAAATAAACCACTTTTTCAGCATAGCCTAATTCTGAACTGCAGAACCACCAAGGTAAGTACACTGTCCCAGTGCCTGGTTCCTTTACATTAGTACTCACTCCTATCAAAATGCATCTAACTATCATTTCAGCCTTAGACTGGAATATCTGAGGAAAAGCTGCTCCTCATGCATTCTACAAACATAGAAGCTCATAGTGTTCTTTTCTGACCTAAAACATTCCCCCTGAACCACCCAGGCCTGCCCAGGATTACAGAAACCACAATGCTGACCATCAGCAAGCAGACTAGAGGATTTAGATCCTAAGGAGGAAAAAACAGGTGGATCCAGAGAAGGGACAAAACAACCTGTCAGCTGGAAGTTGTCAGACAGAATGACTGTCAAGTAAAGGCTTTGAGCAGGCTAAACTGACACCCAAGAGATTATAATTTCTTTAATTATAATTTCTGTCTGACTTCTACAATCTGAACATTGCTAATCTTGACTGGGAATTCCTAGATTTTCTTAAGAGTATTTTCCAGCAGTGATGCTGATTTTCTATAGCCCTCTCTCCTTGTTTTGGGGGAGAGATGCTGTGATAATCACACAGCTATGATGGCAGTGCCAACAAAGGGCATATTGTAATCTTCCTTCTGGGTAAGACTGATCAAATTCACAACTTAAGTGAACAGGCTCTTAGTAAATATTTAAAAGGAGCTGGTGGAGGCAGTACTGGGAATACACTGCAGGGGCCAAGAGAAGGATTACAGGAATCATTTAGGTAGAAGTGAAAGATGAGGCTAAATTGTTTAAAACCAGGCCTGACAATCTTGTTGGAAACTTGATTAAAGAAAGATGAGAAGTGGGACCCTTCCACCAGGTTACTACTTCTGCAGGAAAATCAGCAGGGTGAGCTGAGGGACAACACCTACCACAGTTAAACGACAATTTATTCTAAGAGAGGCTTCCAGGAGAAATGCAGCATTAGAACTGCGTTACCACCTGCTGAGCAACCTCAGAGATGCCAACAACCAGGAAATGTCAGAGTAAACGGAGACTTCAACTTCAGCCTCCACACAGACTGGGCAGCTGGGACACCCCGCCCCCTGCCAAAAAAAAAAATCAATTTTCTAGTTGCCATAAATGACTGCTCCATGGAATAATTAATCAAGAAACCACAAGGAAAGGCAATTCATGATCTGGCCTTAGGCAGTGCTAAGGTATAGCTGAAAATATTAGTTATCACTTGTCTGCTCTAACCCTGACTTTGGCATGCATCCATTTAGCATCCTTCCAGGAGCAACAATACCATAACGGCTTTTCTGTCAAGAAGAACAATGCATGAAAACAAGGAAGTGTGCTAAGCAAACAAACTGAGATATAAAACACCAACAGGCAACAAAGAGATGACCTGAAGGTGATGTTGGGGGAAAAAAATTCAACAATTGCACACAAACTATAAAAAAAAAAGATTTCAGAAAAGATCACAAAGAATCAAAACAATTAAAGAAAGATAATAGAAGGCAAAATCCTTCAGAAAAATTAAGGCCAAATAAAGAGAGAAAAACTACAAACTTTGGTAGGTTAAATCAAAAACCCACAAAAGCAGTTTCCTTGCACCTCTCAACCCACATGAAAGTTTGAGAAACCTTTTAAAAAAAAGCATAAGTAGTAAAATAGTAAAACAAGCAAAAAAAAAAAAATCCCTTTACAGACACTCTGGGATATTTATAGGGCCAAGAAGTGATCAAGTCATTAAAAAAAAGCAGAGATTGTAACAGCACAGCCAAAAAGCCTGCATTTATTTTAGAACATGTATTCACCATGGAGTTATCTGGGGAGGTTAGGACTGTGAATCTTTTTAAGGAAATGTATCAGGAGATGTCACAGACTGGGAGGTCAGGCAGCAAGGCCACAGAACAAAGCTCTGTTTGAAAGGCAACAGCTTGCCAGGACCAGGAAGCATTCAACCCTCAGCTGTAAAGGACATCAAGAAAAACCCAAACTCATAGCTGCTGCACGTAACACTTGCCTTAAAACTGCCTGAATGCCATGAGGAAAACAAAGCAAATATGACTCCAGATTTAAAAAGCGCTTCAAGGGCATCAGAGGGATGTCAGAATAGTCTGGTATGTGCATTAGGCAGATGGGTAGAAAATACTAATGGAGTCAGTGAATGGGTGGGTATGTGCCATATGCTGGAGGGTTAATTTGGCCTTGGTAAAGGGAAATCGTGCCTCAAAATCTATTAGTGACATTTGAGCCTGGGGCAAGGGAGTTTCAGTGGATATACTCTACCTGGATTTTCAGAAGCCATCTGAATAATGAAAATTTTTTAAAGAAACCACGATAAACTGGAATAAAGGAGAAGGTCCCTGCAGACAGAAAATTATTTGAGATACAGGATAGAGTAGGAGTTAATTTTTCCAACAGGAGGAGAAATCCTACGCAGAGCGGAGCTAGGGCTTGTGCTGTTCAACATGATTAATACAATATCTGTGAAGGGAGAAAAAAAAGCATGATGATAAAGTTTATCTGAGACAGCTAAAGATGAAATGCAACTTAAAAAATTTCCCTATCCACCACACGACCAGCTGACAAAAATACCAGCTGAAATGCAGGGTTGGCCATGTCATTTCTCCATATGCACAGCTATGTCATCTTAAACTTACTTATATAGTAGCAGCCTCTCAAATAGCTATGACTATTCTGGAGAGATGCCCAGAGACATCAGTTCAGTGTCTAGCAGCACTCAGAAAAAGCAAAAAGAATACTAGCCACTATTAGGAGAAGACAGGAAACATTATAGCACTATAAAAATCCATATGTTTTGAACGCTGGCTACAGTGTTCAGCACTGCTCTCCATCTCTAGAAACACCCACAAGTATAAAGGGAGGTGACAAATCTTGGAAGAGATATGGAACAGATTCCACCTGAAAACTTAAGTAAACTAGGACTCTTCACCTTGGAAAACACAAACATGACATGAAGAAGGATGTGAGGAGCATTGACACTGAAGGGGTGAGGATGCACCATGAGCATTCGTGGTTTCTTTGAATGCAAAAATTAGAAAGCAGCATCTGCTCACGAGACAGGTTCCTCTCTCCAAAGACAAACACTTCCACACAGTGTGTGCTAACTGCAAAGCTCCTTCCCATAGGAAATTATGGATGCTCAAGATTTATAGGAGGAAATCTACAATCAGCATTACTGGCACAAGTCATCCAAAAAAAGAAAAATAAAATAAAATAAAATAAAATAAAATTAAAAAAGCAAGCAACCTGTAAGAATAGCACTGAAATATGGATGAAGTCAGGTGTACCTTAAGAATCATAGCTGAAGGACTGTCTCCACTGTTTAAGGAGATCATATATATAGAGAGAGACAATATATATAAGTAAAGATATAAAACTCATAAAAAGATATAAAGGCAAGGCTCCCCCATAGCAAATACACAACAAAGACAAGGCATTCAGGGTTTAGAATAAGGTAAGTTTGCCCCAGTCTACCTTGTTCTACTTCTTCCAGCTGTCCTGGTACATCCATCAGTTCAAAGCCCTACCTTTGTAACCTGTTTGAGACAACAGCTCAACTATCTTTATCACAATGAAGCACAAAAAAGCAGTCCACGCCGTGAGGAGACGCTCAAGGAGAGCAATCAATAGGACACAGCTGAGCAACTTAACTGACTGTCAAGTACAGAGTTTAATAAGCTTGAGGCAACCCCTTTCTGTGCGCTCACGTCACTGTCAGCGCTTTGACGTGCTCTAATCAAAAGTATGAGTGCGCAGAGTAATCCTGTTGACACCTTCTAGGCTCACGCAGGATGACAGCGATCAACGTATCGTGATCAGCGTAATGGAGGAGACCGAAGCCTCCCCAGACGCAATAATCCCAGCCTAGCCCAGGCAGCACCTCTGCCCTTGCTCTCTCGTACCTGTCCAGGTCATAGAGGGTGTGGGAGTTCTCCATCACCACCTCCACGCCAGCCTCCTTGGCCAGTTTGATGATAGCTGCATCCCTCTCCTTGCCAAACGGCTCCGAGTCGTATTCAAAGGTGAGACGAGTGACTCCCCATTCCTGCAAGAAACACAAAGCACAGAGCTGTCAAACTGAACTCTTTAACCAGCACAATTACAAATGAGGATTTCAGGATCTCTGGACAGTGTTAAGTCCTGGGAGCTTAGAGAAGGTTCCTGTGAGAAAGAGCAGTCTGGAGTTGAGATAACCAAAGAATCAGCCATTTTATCAGCTCTAGCAAACACCACATCTGCTGTGCAAATTCCTAAATGTCAGGTTTAAAACACAGAAGAGGAGCTCTGAGTTCTTCTCTATCAATGTTCTTAGGCTACAGCTCAGCCCCCAAGCCTAACACCACCTTGTTTTGTTGCACGTGCTGTCCAAAAGTAACCCTACCATCCTGTTCCAGCATGTGCAGAGAAAGCATTTCAGAGAACTCCTTCAATACAAGTCCTGCTCCAAACCCTGTATTTTTATGTGGAAACCATCATTAAGTGAAACCAAGACACTCTATTTTTTTTCCAAAGATTCTTTAAAGCCATCACATAATAGAGGACCAATGTCCAACCCAAACCACAACAAACAGGGTAGTGGGCAATGCAGGACAGAGGATGGCAACTGAGTGAACCTTTCTGGTCAGCACAGTAGAGCACAATGCTGCAATTCAGATTTCAAGTCCTGCCTTCAGGGAGTTATTTTCCCCTAGTGAAGCCACGCACCTATTCTGTATCTTCACACCTTTAATAGATCTCTCACAGCTGACGTGGAATAGGCCTTATGAAATAGCATCCAGCAGCTCCCAGGCTTTTTCCAGAGCACAGTGTGTTCTCAAAGACTATGGCCTAGTTTTCCTCAGAAAATGAATCCTATGAGAAGAGGTTTAATGGTTTCCACAGCGACCCTCCCAAGACATCCATCAAGCAGAGCAGCAGCTCACAAACACTTTAGTCAATACAGACAGAAACCTACAGAGAGTTAAAAACCCCCTCTCACAACTAAGATAGAAACCACATTTTCCAAGTGAGACAGTCTAAGTCACCTCTGTATATACAAGGACAGTCTTTTCCACCTTGGAACTAGAAACAAAGAACAGATGTGATCAGTTCACTGAAAACCATCAAAAAATAATGCCAAAGATGGAGAGGAGAATTTAGAACCAGAAACCAACAGTACAAGTCCCCTTCCTTCTTAAACCTTCAGATTCAATCTTAAAATGAGTATTAGAAAGGACAGTGAACTAAACCACTGAACGTACATCTCAGAGAGGTCCTCCACTCCTTTTCAAAAGAGGAACATGACAGCATCCATACGTCAGAGCAGGTGTCAAACAGACATGTACCAGACCCTGCCCTGCTCCCACGTGATTTAACAGCTTCATTTTAAACCTTTCTTTCTTTTACAAGAAAGACAGTATCAGTTGGAAGGCTTGGAAAAGATGGCTTTGGTCTTGAGAAAACATATATTACTGCCTTGAAAGAAAGGAAATGGAACAAAAAAACATTCAAAGCTAACAGAGATTTTTAGGTAAGAATACAAAACTTCAGACTGAAGTATTTCCTATAGTTTTGAGAAGGTCACCACTCCATGTGCTACAGTAGCTCACAGGAAGCAGAGCACAACCAACCAGAAACCAGTTAAGCTGTGTAACAATAAATTGCTGCAGATATACAAAAGGAAAGTCACGACTGACTTGTCTTTTAGGATCCAGCCTACAGCAAAGAAAAACCGTAGGGTGGAAAAAAAACCCCACCACCACCACACCAAAGGGACTGTGAGCAAACTTCAGCGAACAAATGACACACTTTTCTTTGATAGAAGAGGTAAAATTACAGATGCTTGTTCCCAGGAAGCGAGACAAAAAGCCTCTGCAAAGGTGAACGCAGAGCTCCCAAGCACGATTCTCCTGACAGTACCCACGCACAACAGCGCCTTTGCAGCGACTGTTACCGACAGCGCAGCTCGGTCACCGGCAGCAGGAGCAGAAATTACATTAGCTCTAAGTGTTGCATTACACATCTGACATAACTCTCCTCGCCACAGGAGCCGAGAGCCAGGCATGAGCTGCTGGTAACTCACCATTCAGTGTGGTAGCTCTGGAGAGACCACAGTTCCCATGAAAGCCGTACATTTACCATATAAGAGCATAAACCTCCCTCCACGTTCTTTTCAGCTCTGTCACAGCACATCTAAGATATCAACCAACTCACCTGCTCAGGCAAAACAGACTGCAGCAAAAAGCAGGTCTGGCTGATTCCATAACCATCTCTCCTAGCCTCAGACTCTGCCAACTACGTTTTGTTCTTTAACCAAAGTGAGCATTTTTCTCAAAAAAAAAAAAAACCCAAACAAAATTATCCTGTGAATACCTTGAACTAAAATAAAGAGGGCATGAACTGCTACTGGCCAGAACTTATCTGCAGTTCAACAGATAAAAATAACCCAGACTGAAAAGGCTAAAAGTGGCACATAGTTTGTTTCATGTGTGAAGATGCAGAAGCCAAAAGTATCAGTGTCCCTCTGACCTGCACAGTCCGATTCCCCTCCCTGGTACTGCCCTCCTCCAGAAGATACACATCAGAACCACTTACAGCAGGAGGGCAGAGATTCAAATTTACCTCTCCTTCTTAGCAGCTGGTTTAGGGACACTAGTTCTGTCACCCATATGTAAGGTACAGTCCACATGACAAACCCAACTCACAAGACTATTGTGAAACATGTGTTTTTCCTTCAGCAAAAACATAATCAAAAAGCTTCAAAGAAAAAGGGAAATACAATCTTGGAGCAGGACAGAGAAGAATGATACTGCCTGAGGAACTTTGATATCCAAAGACATCCTCTTGCCAGCCCTGCCTCTTTCACAATCTGCAGCACTGACATTGCACTTTCTGAAATGTATCTCACTGAAGTCACTGTGTATTCCACTGTCCTAAATGCTACATCAGCAGGTTCCCAAGCTACACCCTGCTGCTGAGCTAATTGCAGCCTTTAGAAGAAGGAAGGTCAGCTAACAAAAATGCTTCTGAGTTTTGAAATTTTAGAGCACACAAAGCTCTATTTGCAATTCACATACAGATTAATATGCTTTTGTAGTTGTCAGTAAAGGTGTGGGGACATAACAGACTTCCCAAGTAAGAGCTGCAGGAAGCAAATGGTCAGTAGGGAAGAAGCTCTCAACACAGAGGAGTCAGTGTTTACAGTGCGAGCCTGTAAAACCTGACTTAGAGAGACAAGGGCAAAGACCACCATCCAAAAAGAGAAGCTCAAACTCACTGGTTACTAAATTTCTTTGCAAGTCTGAGTTCAAGAGTGTATCTGGCTTCCAAGCTGGCCCTTATGGACAGTACTTAAAGTCAGCTGTAGTTAAAGAGTTTGTCATAATGAAGAATTAGTTACAGAGAAGCTGAGCAGATCTTCAACAATGAGCAAATTATTAGTGAGTGAAAACAAGGACAGCACTGGGACATCAGTTTTTCTTCACTATGCTCCAAAAATGTACTTTATTCTCTTACTTTAAAGAGTCTTGGGAAGACATCTGTTGGCTGCCCTCTCACGACAAACAAGCGGGAGTTGAGTTTCCTTAAACTGTTGTCCAGATCTTCCAGAGACTGGAGCAGAAATCTGCATAGAGGAAACAACAGTAGTTAGCATCAGTCAGTCTGGTTACAACTAAAAGGCAAACGAGGACAATTTACATGGAACTTGAGCAAACCTGCATCACCAAA
Source organism: Antrostomus carolinensis (assembly GCF_000700745.2). Lineage (NCBI taxonomy): Eukaryota > Metazoa > Chordata > Aves > Caprimulgiformes > Caprimulgidae > Antrostomus > Antrostomus carolinensis. The sequence continues at coordinate 1,617 of NW_010291237.1, read as the reverse complement.
TCAAACTGAAAATTAGGACAAGAAACAAAGAAGAATTTGTATTCATCCCTGGTCTGGTTACCCACTGCTAGGAAACCGCAGCGCCAGCCAGCTCCCAGTTCTTCATATGCGTGTTCTCCTTGTCCAGATGCAAGAGGTTTCCAGGATTTTCTCCTTCCTGCAACCCCCTTCCTGTGTTCTCTCTCAGAGCTGGCAGCACACCCCTGCCAGCTGCTCTGTCCACATGATGACATGGAGAAAAGCATAAACCATACAATTCACTGCAGTATTTTCTTTCATGGCTTCTGGGGCAGGAAGGGTTTTGCATATAAAGTAGAAAGATGTTGATACACTACTCCAAGGAAAGTAATGAATTATTACAAGTTTTACGGTTCTGGCTACAAAGAGGCAATGCCACAGCAGAGAAATGTACACTCCTAGCTCATCAGGAACAAGAGACTGAGCAGCAAGATCTCCCAAGGCAAGAATTATCTGTAGTTGGAATAGTTGCAAACAGAACTGCAACTTATCTTTCACCATGAAGACACAAAGATGATAACATGCCAAGACATTAATCTATTCCCTCCCACCCCAAAAGTGTAAAAAAGCATTTAAGTGCATTTCGTGTGTCTTACTGATCCCTCACTAGGCTACAAAACATCAAATGTATCGGCTCTGCGTTCACAGCCACACGTCACCCCGTCTACATCGTAACCTCACTCCGCAAAGACACCAGCTTTAAAACTTTAATCTCTGCGACAGCACGTGGCACTGCTGGCAAAGTGAGCTGCCAAGCTCTCTCCCCCTCACTCCTACATCCCTGCTCTGCAGCGTGACCTGCAAGACATGAGTATCTGCAACAGCTCCCTTAAGACCAAGCACAGCTAATAGGGAAGCTAAGCTACAAACTGCCCTGTGAGCTGGGCACTTCCCCCTCAGCTGCGTGCCCGTGAGGTGAATTGTGAGCTCTGAGATGGAACACGCTCACCCTGCGCTTCCTGAGGGAGAAAGGGACAGTGGGTTCGTGGAAAGGGCCCAGTACCACAGTATAGGAGACCCAGAACCAGGGCTGGGCGGCCCAAACAAACCACTCCCAAAGATGATGAGGGGCCTGGAGCATCTCCTGTATGAGGAGAGGCTGAGAGAGTTGGGACTCTTCAGCCTGGAGGAGAGAAGACTGAGAGGGGACCTTATCAATGTCTATAAATATCTGAAATGTTGGGGCCAAATGGATGGGGCCGGGCTTTTTTCAGTAGTCCCCAGTGACAGGACAAGGGGCAATGGGCACAAACTGGGACACCACAAGTTCCAGACAAACTTAAGGAAAAACTTCTTTCCTGTGAGGGTGCCAGAGCCCTGGGACCCCCGAGACGGGGTGTGTGTTTGTCTCTGTGCCTCCTCGACCAGACGGGACGTTGCGGGATAACAACTGCAACAGGGAACCTGCTTTGGCAGGGGTGTTGGACTGGATGATCTCCTGAGGTCCCTTCCAACCCCCACCATTCTGTGGCTCACACATGGTTAATGGCAGTTAATTAATAAGGGACTTTCAACATGATAAAATTCCTGGGCGCTAGTTAGAACACAAACATTTGCTCTTGGAGCACAGAACTCTGAATACAAGTGACTGCATTTTTA
>NW_010291236.1:1275-10711 GCF_000700745.2 Antrostomus carolinensis | reverse complement strand
CCACCCCGGGATCGCTGCAGTGGGGCAGGAGCGATGGAGGCAGAGCAGGAGCAGGGGGGCGTACAGAAGACCCTGATGTGGGGGATGCAGGAGGAGAAAGTTGTTCTGGGCTTTAAAACCCACCTTCCATCCCTTGCTGGGCACACGGCCGCACCGGGGCTCATCACCCAGGAGAGCTCAGCACCTCGGGGAGCTGCTCCCGGGCAGGGGGCTCCATCCCGGGCAGGGGGCGAACCGGGAAGCGAGGGTCCGTCCTCCCGCAGAGCAGCCGCGTGGTCCCACCTCCGTGAACAGCAGCACTCAGACATTAAATAACCCTAAACCTGTTCTGAGATTAATGAGGGCCCGGGTTGATTACAGTTTTACTTACAGGGGAAAAGAACCTTAACAAGAAGTTGTAGTTTCTTAATTAGCCATTTGATTTTCCTTAATTACCAGCAGAATAGTGAGGCAGAGACCAGCTCCATACAGCAAAACATTAAACAGAGCTGAGAGACAAGATCTTTGCCATCAGCTCAACTTTCCCACTAATAAAGGAAAATGCAGGTCCAGAGGGACAGGAATCTCCAACAATTGTCTTGGTCTCTCCCTGAAAGAGTCTCTGGGGACACCTAAAAGTCATCTGGCTGGGCAGGAACTTGGCCAAGCCACAGATCAGCTCCAAGCACCTCCAACAGCACCTCGGCAAAGCACCGAGATGTTTAGGTCCCATTCAGTACAGGTGCTGAGCACCCTCAGCCTGGTTTGATCTCAGCAGAAGCACAGGGCAGCTCCCCCCAGGCCACTGAGCACCCCGGCTCCCCTGGGCAGGTCCTTCCCCACTTGGGCTACCAGCCTGGGGTTTCCCATAGCCACACACTCCATGGTGCTGAGACCACACTGTGCAGTAAGGCAGCTGGGGGGGCGGGAGGCTCGAGGGGTCTCCACACACAATTAAAAGCCACCAGAGGATCTCGGAGCAGAGCAAGCACAGGCCCAGAGCCCGGGTCACCCCTCTGACCACCGACCAGCCAGGGCTGAGCAGACACAACATCAGTGCTGTGAGTTCACCATTCCCAGCAAGTCAGAGCAGCCAGCGAGAGCCGAGCCCTGGCCAAGGAGGGGAAAGGGTGGAGGTGATTCACCCTGGGAGCAGCTCCTCCCCAAACAGGCTGAAGTGTCCAGCTTTATCCACAGCTGGTGACTTACAACAACGCTAATAACTTGATGTTTTCTCCTCTCGTGTCCCCTGAAAACATAATTTCCCTTTCCACTTCCACAAATGGTGGCAGCTCCTCTCCCGCCAGGCGTGCAATGAACGCGCTTCTCTTTTGGTGCATCAACTGTCCTGGCCCCGTGCTGCTGTACAACCAAAGTCACGTGAGGGAGCACTGAAATTGTGAAAACAAACCAAACATCCTGTACAAAATTAAGGGAACTTTTATTTACAAAAGAGCTGCAGGTTCCGCAAGAGCCAGAGAGGGGTTTGCTACAGGCAGCAACACTCTCGTGTTCCTGCTCCTCTGGAGGGGGGAGAAATGGCTCCGTTAAAACACAGACACGTTGGATGGTGGAGTCTCCCATCAGAGGGGTGAGTTTACTCCCACTTACTGAGGGGAAGTGCAGGAAAACAGGGAGCCCCAGCCCCTGCTGCACTTCCCAAGCAGCCTGTAGCAAAGGTTGAACATTGGGTACTGGGTCCTTGCTCCCGTTCGTTGGGGACTGTCCCTTCACCCCCAGCCACCACCACCCCTCACCACGCTCTGCCCTGGCACAAGCTCAGGGCTGCTCAGCCCAGAGCCACGGACACAGCAGGGCTCTCTCCTCCCAGGCCCTCAGCTGACATTGAAGCCTCTGCCATTCCCTTCCAGCTCCTCCCTGGAAAAGGGGAAAAGCTCCCTCCCCTCTTTTTTGGGGCAGAAAGATCAAGGCAAGAAGAACAGCAGCGCTGCTGGGCAGTGGCTCGGCACCATCACACCAGCAGCGTCAGGCTCAGAAGAGCTGCTGGTCCCTTGGCCCTGATGCCTCCAAGGAAGGAAGCTCCGAGCAGCTCTTCCACTTGGTGCTCACTGTTCCCAGTGCCCCGCAGCAGGTGTGCTCAGGAGTAGCTGAGGGGCATCCTCCTCCACAGCCCCCCACACAAGCAGTTCTTGATCCAGCGCTGCTCCCACTGCTTCACCGCAGTGACCTTGTTTGGCGACTTCAGCATCGTGACGCAGCCACACCTGGAAGGGAACAGAGAGATGCAGCCAGGCCCAGGAGAGATAGAAGCCCAGGAAAAGAGTCAGCACAGCCGAGGGGTCTGTACAGATCATGCAGAGAGCACAGAGTCTGAGGAGAAAACCAGCTTCTGTCACTTGCAGGTGATGTTTGTGAGCACTGAAAGCCAGATGAAACCACTCGAGCAATTACCTTAAATGCAGAGAGGTTCTGGTGGAGCAGAAGGCTGGCTGCAAGACAACACCCCCAGCTGCTTTTTATACATAAAACAGCAGACAGTCAGCTTGTAAAAACGATCTGTTACTGAGACTTTCTATTAAAACCAATAATTAAAGCTAATTCAATCACATGATTAGATGGATGTTTGTTCCCTGCACCATTATTTTGAGATCCAGGCTCTTTTGTGAGGATGGGTGAAGAGGACAGCACAGAGGGACCTAAAATGCAAGCTGAGTTTGAAAGACAACCCGAAAATGGCACCATGAGACTGTGGTTATTTCCTCTCACCCGCAACTCTCCATGAACACAGAGAGTTTCACTTAGAGACCAGACCTGCAGAACAAGCCAGGGATCTCTCCTCACCAATAAAGGCTCCTACAGGCTCAGTTCTGGTCTCTGTTTACCTGCACAGCCCAGCTGCTCTCAGACTTTTCTGTTAAAGCAGCACTGTATTTATTCCATGATGCACAATTCAGCCCTTAGACCAAATGCAGCTCCATCACTGGCCATGACAAACAGAGCTAATTCTCCCAGAGCTGGGGTTACCCTGAGCCAGGCAAAGTAAAAAGACTTTTAATCCAAGAGCTGTGCTGCAATGACACAGCAGCAACTGCTATCTCGAGTCAGTGATGCTGCTCCTCAATAAACATTTTAGGGATCTTGGTCTCCCAGGTTAGGGATGCCTTGAGCACCCCACAACAGCTTTCTTCTGCTGCAAGGGGCAGTGCCACACACCAAAAGCCTTATTATAGAAGCAGCATTTCCTCCTGCAGACACAACTAACATGAAACGATGGTAAAAAGAGACTGAAAGAGCTTCTGAATGACAAAAAGAATAGTGTGAGTTTCTGCCAAGACCTCCCCTGCACTGAAGGGATTGTGCTTCTGTCACCCACCTGGTACAGGACTTGCATTCCTCTGTGGGGTATGCTCCTAAATGAAGCCGCCTCAGATGATCAATTTTGGGCTGTCCAGGCGCTCTGGGTAGGAAGAAGAATGGGAATTTAATCACAAACTGGTTTTTTTGCCTCCCCCATTTGCCACCTCTTTTCAATACTTTAAATTCCCAGTCCATTGCAAGTTAAGAAATGAATTCAGAGAGGACAAACTGCTCTGGGGTCCCACAGGCAAGTGGACGAGCCAAAAACCACAGAGGTCCCAAACCCACTGACCTCAAAGAGCTGCACAGAGATCCCAAAGCCTCCCGACACCCTCTTCTCACCACACCACCTACTCGTTTCAGGTCTCTGTACCTGACAAATGCATCAAACTGGGAAGAGACAGTGTGACCAACAAGCCCCGGAGCTTTCCCAAACTGCAGCCGGACAAGCTGCTTGTTCTGCAGCTTGCTGATGATGCCATCGTTGATGGGCAACCAGTCAATATTGGGAATGAGCAACTGGCTGGGCAGGAGGCAACATTCATCTATCAGGGTATCGTCTGGCTCCGTGATGTGATTTTCCTCACGACCTGCATGGAAAATGAAGCAAAGAGAACCAGCATGATCTTTAAACTTCTCATTCAGAGATCGAGAGAAATGCGTGCAGTTTCCTCCTCCATCTGCCAACACAGCACAGAAAACAATACACTTGGCAGCTGCACCTGCCCTTCCTGAACACCACAGACCCACTCAAGTTACTCCCCACAATTACTCCTTTCACGCACAATCCACATTAAGGAAGAATTCTTTTGTTCAGGGAAACTGGCAAACACTTACAGCACAGCCAGAGCTTAGTCAGGAGCCTGAAGAGGAGGGACATGCTGTCCTGGGTGTCAGAAGTTGCTGTGTAGACAGGGAGGCAGCTCGGTTTCAAGAGCCCCCAGATGCGGATCACCACCATCAGCTCCCGGAACATGCCCAGGGACGCTCCGTCGCGCAGAAAGCTGTGTCCCGGCCGCACCGGGGAGCCCTGTGGAGGGAAAACAACTGAGAATGGGATTTCAATGCAGCTGCTGGAACCACTGCTCTGTTTTCAGACAACTCCTGTCTTCAAACACCACACAGCCCGCAGCACTCGCTGCCAGAGGATGCCGTGGAGGTCAGAGGGACACAGAGGTTCAGAAACAGCTTAAACACGTCACGCAGCTACTGAGGCTGCTTCAAACGCGGCCGCCCGTCGCTACATCACCGACACCCAGAAAGGACCATTCTGTATTTCTGCTGTTTCTCACACTCTTCTCCCAAGTGTCAGTTTCAACAGGAACATGGGAAACCCCGGGCTCTCACCTGGTTGGGAAGGCTGGCCAGCAGGTAGAGCACAAAATCGCCCACCCACTGGATGAGCTGCTGCAGGGACTGCAGTGTGGTCATCTCCAGGACAAATTCTTCTGTCTTCAAGTTAATCATCACTTTGTCAATGTCTGGAAGAGAAGCAAGACATCTCCTGGCACAGGAAGAAGATGGATCCAAACTTCACCCCCCTGTCCCTGCAGTGCCAAGAGAGGTCACCCCCCTCTTCCTCAATCCCAGGGAGTTATTATGAGACCATGACACTTTATATCAAACCTAAAAGGGGAAGGATCTGATATAAACCCCTCAGAACGCAGAGCCTGATGTTATGAGCAATCCCTACCTATATCTGTGATCTTGGAGCAGATCTCAGTGAGTCGGTCCCCGGGACTCTTGTCCGGGGTGTTGAGGAAGTGTGGGCGCAGCAGCGATTTCAAGGTGCAGCTGATGGCGATCAGGAACAGCTTGGCGTGGTAGTCACACACCCGGGCTATGGTGCTGGAGGAGAGCTTGCAGAGAGATGCCTTCATGGCAACAATGCGGGTAGAGAGGACCTGATTGACAGAGAGACACCAGGAACAATACAGAAGTAAAGGTAGAATTAGAATAAGCTCATTAAAGCGAGCTGCTTTATTCTCTACTCTCCCTTTCTGCCACTTGAATGACAGGAACAGCGAATACTGCTCTGTGCACGTGAATACTGCTCTGTGCATGTACCACCAGTGCTACTCTTCCCAGAATCTCTGCCAAAAACAGACTTTACCCTCTCACCAGAAGTTTCCAACAGGTAGAGACTCATTGAAGTTAGTGAAAATGAACACTGCTGACATGGAGGTTCTTCACACCTCAAGTGGAGCGTTCAGAGAGCACAGCCAGGCAGTGAGAGCTGTCTGTCCTCTGAGTCCTGGCAACTACTGCTCCCTCCTCCCAGTAAGCCAAGGAGCCTCTGCCCCTGCTCACCTGCTGCAGGGCCGCGTTCTGGCGCATGTACTCTTCATGCAGCTTCTCCACCAGGTTCTGGACCATGCTGGGCTGGACGTGGAGCAGGATGTCCCACCAGTCGTAGCCGGTCACCATGCAATACTCCAACAGGAACAGCAAGTGACGGAGGGACATGTTCAAGTCCAGCACATGGCCCATGGAGGGGGAGATCCGAAGCATGCTCAGCTGAAGGGAGAAGGCAAAGGAAAACTTGTATCAAGAATTGGACTGAAAACATTCTGCAAAGCTGTAACATAACACAGGGTCAACTGCAGCTCGTTCCTGACCCAGAGATACGATTCCTGCAGTAATGAGATACATCCCTTCTTGTTTAACATGGATCATACAGCTGGAAGGAACATTCCCAGAACTTTTCTGAATGATCCATCACCACTTGGAGAGATAAAGAGAAAGTGTGGGTGAGAAGAACTAACATTCCTCCTATACACAATACCTTCCCATGACTATCAATGCCAGCCAAGGCCAGGGACGTCCAGGAGAGCTGCATGGCTTTGAAGTAAACCAGGGGACCAGAAGCTCGCTGCCTTTTGATGGTCTGCTCATCCACTGGGCGCTGGGAGGAAGAGCCATAGAAGACAGCCATCATCTGCAAGGACAGGCGATGAACAATGTGGACGCTGCCATCGTGGAAAGCCAAAGCCAGACCTGGGGAGAGACAACAACGAGGCTGAGCAAGTGACTCCTCCTGGTATGACCCAGACCTCACCCAGAGAAGCTGCCACCACTGAAAGCCCACGTGGCAGCAACACAGCACCAAAAGGCCATGGGCTCACAGCCCTCTTCATGTCTTGAGGCCAGTGTTTCACAGGGATACTCCTCATCCCATGGAAATGAAACGGGATGGCTAGGAAGATCCCATCCCTTTGAGAGCCTTCCCATCCACACCTCACCTGGTTTGTTCCACGTTCTTACTTCAGCTACAGTTCAGAAGATGAAGAAGGCAAAGTTTCAGGCCAAAGCTATGTATTTAGGAGAAAGACAACAGAGACTCCTTACCCAATCCAGGGAAGAATTTGGTGTCATTTGCCACCTTCAGATCAGTGTTGGTCAGGGAGATTGGCAGCTTCGGCAGCGCCACAGCCGACACCCGATCCAAGTCATTGGTGGCAGAGAGAATCCGCCACTTCAGTATCATGGGCTGCTTGTCTACAACTTTGAGAAGTAAGTAAATAAATGAGACATCTCTTCCCAAAAAGATCAGAAAACACACCCCCCTCCCCAGTTTCTGCCCACACTCCCCAGCCACTGCGATCACAGACCAAGCACTGGCTATTTACTCATCCTGCCAGACCCTCATATTTCCCTATTTGTTTTTCTGATCTCAGTAATTGTACAAACAACGACTTGTTTTGCTAAATCTCTCTTGATGGAAGGCTCTGCTGGTGATGATTAAAAAAAAAAACCCTTATGTACAATAATCCTTTGTATTTCCCTGGAACAAACTGCACAGATTTGATTTTGTTACATCTGAAATCAGGTGGAAAAACCAGGCAGACTGGATAGTTCAATTAAAGCAGCTTTGCTGCACGATCTTTCTCCTTTAAAAGGCTTGGCTCGCTCAGTTGTCAGTTAAGAGTGGCTGCACAGCCTAGCACAGAAAATGGCTTTTTATTGAGTGAAAGTAACAATTAAACCACTTCCTGGAAACCAGCAATTTGTTGCCTCAGATACAACCAGATGGAATAGAGCATGTGACTGAGAACACCTGAAAAAATAAATATGGGGTTCTGGATAATCCCATCCATGTGATAATGGATTTGAGAACCTGTCTTGCATTTTCACTTCAACCACACTCCTCTTTTTAAGAGTATCTGGTGCAGAAACTCACCCACGGGGGAGATTTGCTGAAAGATATTATTGACTGGCAAGCCCTCCTTCCGCAGAGACCAGCACTCCACGATGCTGCTGTTTTGGTTGGAAGCACAAAGCAACACCTGCAAAACAGAAACCTGCACTGCAACACCTGCACAGACTTCACAACAGGGACAGACACGAGCCAGTTGCAATTTCCACCCCTCCCTCTCTCCTCTATTTTGAGGCTCCTTCTCCTAATTAGTTCACATTCCACTAGTGAAAAGCAGAGGATTGTATCAGCAATACATGTCAGTGAAGTCCCCAGGTCCAGCTGAAGGACAGAGAGGGGGAACTCTGCCCTGTGGTACCACAGCCTGGGCCTCTCCACATCACAAACCATCTCATCTCATCTCTTGTGAGCCTGTGACCGGCTGATGTCACTCACACAGACCACAAACTAAACGTAAAGGAAAGGGCAGGAACTGAAGTGACTCTGAAGCCAGAGCAGACACTGTGTTCTCCAACAAGGCCAGAGGAGAGGTGAGGCTTCACAACCCCTCAGCTTTCCAGAATGGTATTATCAATCTCCTGGCAGAGTTCAACTACTAAACTAAGTCATGCAGATCAAGAGCTCTCAGTGCTCTGGACAGGGGCTGCTTTGAAGCTGAGACCTAAAGATGAAAGACTTCACCTCCCAGAACCTCCTGGACAGCGCTGCAGAGCTCCCCTAACAACCAGTGCCAGGTCTGCAAAGTGAGCAAAGCAAAGCAGCACCAGGGTAACGAGGGATGGGGCTTTTCAGGCTGCTTCTCCACGAACTGGAGGGCTCAGCCCTTACACACCCAGATCTTCTACGTGCAGCCTGTTTGGCAGCGAAGCTGAACGAGCAGCAATTCCAGAAAGGCAAAGGGCACTGCAGGACACGCTCGCTCACCTCCAGAGCCACGGGGGGAAGCCAAAGGTGGAGCAAATGGCTATTTCCTTGCTGTTCATTTAACTCCTACTGCCTTTAACAGCAGATGCTCACCTGCTCTGACATGTCCCGAGCGAGGAACTTCAGGTGAGTGATTGCTGGGTACTTGTCTTTGCGGGCAGGGTCCGTGGTGCAGCGCATGAAGAGGGAAGGCAGGATCTCAGTGTCTATTTTGCACTTCTCGTTCACCACACTGACACAGACTTTGTAGAACTGGACAGGGGAGGTGCTGCTGCCATCTGATGTGGCCACCACGATGTTCCCCCCACCGGTGAAGGCAACATCTGCCAAGGCGACGCGGCAGCGGAGGCGGCACAGGCTCTCTGTGGATGTCAGCACCTGCCCGTTGGGCTTGAGGAGAGAGACTGTCACCAGCCCACTGATGGTGACAGCAATCCAGCCCTCCATGGGCTTCCCACCAAACAGCGTCAGCGACGGAGAGAACTTGACCCTGGAAAACTTCTCACCAAAGTTTGATGCTCCAGACTGTGAACAAAGATCAACAGCACAAAGACATTTGTAGCCAGTAACCCCCATCACTGCGGAGCTGAGCAGTCAGGGCACTGAGCTCACACCCAACTGTCACCAACGTGACACCCTCTGCTCCCTCTCTGGGGATAAACCCAGCCCCAACACCACCCTGTTGCATGGGGTTTATGTCCCTGTGTCTCAGGTTCCCCAGTATCAGTGACAGGGAAAGGCTTCTCTGTGCCACATCGTAGGATTTAGTGTTTAAAAACCCCTCAGTAGGTAACTTCTGCTGGGCAGACTCTGCTCTTTTTGAGTCTGACAGAACCAGGCAGGTTTCTAAACAAGCAGCTTATCTCCATGCACACATGGTTCCCATTCCCAAATCCCTGGATCAAACCTCAGGACTCAAAACACTGAAATACTACTGCTAGGCAAAAAAAAAAAAACCCCAAGCTTTTATCTCCACTTCACAGCCAAGGAAACTGAAGCAGACAGGCACTTTTCAGGTGCCAGGAGTAACAAAGCATCCAACCCCTGTTGAAATTCAGC
>NW_010291236.1:251-1262 GCF_000700745.2 Antrostomus carolinensis | reverse complement strand
AGCAGGAATCAGGAATCTGACCTTTTTTTGACTGGAAAAATTCCCCCCTGCTCAACTTGCCTGAGGCTGTGGAGGAAGCACAGAGCAAAGGAACACAGAGAGGGGCTTCCCAAGCCCTGTGCTAAGGACCCAGCCAGCCCCGCTGTCAGGATCCCTGCAGAGCCAGGACAAACCTTTTCCACGTGCAGAGCCAGCTTCACCCCGTTGTGCAGCCAGGACAGGGCCACAACCGGGTCCCCCTCCACCGCACTGCCCACGGTGTTCTCCCAGCTGTTGGCCAAGTGGTCGGTCATGCTCCAGCACTTGATGTGACCGTCTGCATCTGCCGAGAGCAGCCTGGAGCCTACAACAAGGGCACCTCGTGAGAGCCAGGGGGCACAGCCCAAAAATCAGCTGAGAAACCAAACCACCCAGTGCAGTTGGAATGGAGACAACCAGCTCGTGGCTGTGCAGCAACAGGCTCCCTCTCTGTGACAGATCACAGAATGGTTAGGATTGGAAGGGACCTTAAAGATCATCTAGTTCCATATATAATCATATATATATTCCATATAAATCATACATAATCCATTTAGGAAAGGGATGTGCAGGAGTGGAGGGACAGAGGAGTAAGATGGGATCCAAGCTCACCTGACTGATCCCACTCCAAACAAGTGATGACCTCAGCGTGGCCAGAGTTAACGGAATAGACGTCCCAGGGATGCTCCGTGTCGATGATATGGACCATGTGGGTGAGATCTGCATGAAGAGAGAAGTGAATGGCTGACCCTCACTGCCAGCTCCCACCTGGCATCTCTAAAGCCAGAGCCTCAGCAGATGCAGGGGAAGAGCTATTTTCCATCAGGCAGTTTTGGGAAAGGATAACGATTGTGCTGGGCAACTCAGGGGAGGTGCCAGACACCAAGGCAGAGCTTGCCCCGTTTAGCAGAGAACCACTCCCCAGAGAACAAAACACCCACGAGATCGATGGAACGGGAGGGAAAGACAGAGCAGGAGCTCCCTGTGTCGGTC
>NW_010291236.1:0-212 GCF_000700745.2 Antrostomus carolinensis | reverse complement strand
CCCGCCACGCCGCGACCGGCCTGTAGGTGGTCCCCGCCCCGCCACACGCTCGCTGGACCTTTTTCCTCCTCGTTTTTGAGGTCCGTGGTGAAGGCGATGAGGTTGCGGCAGGACCAGGCGCACACCAGCGGGATGGACGGACAGTGGTTGCTCTTCGGTTTCTTCTCCCACTCGCAGACGTAGGCCAAGTCCATCGCGCCGCGGGCACAGCC
>NW_010291235.1:0-11640 GCF_000700745.2 Antrostomus carolinensis | reverse complement strand
CTGAACAGAACCAGCTCTGGCCCAGCTCACAACTAAGACAAGAAAAATTGTAAGTAACTGAACTGGTTTTGCTGTACTATTTTTCTGGGCAAACAATTCTAGGGAAGGATCATTTATCACAAGTATATTCTTGTAATATTCAGAGAAACAATTTTTCAGCTCTGTGTTATCTATTGCCGCCCCTTTTATGTTCTTATTGCTTGCTATGAGTTTCTGTTCAAGAGAAAAAAATTAAATATATTCCAGAGTGATTGGAGTCCTACACACAGTTTTTGTGTCATACACTTCACTATTTTATGATTCCTTTCTTCTTAAGGATTTCTAAATAGCAGTACCTTGTAGTCTAAGAGAAGAGTTAGACTAGAGCAGACCAAGAGAACTAAGAGAACTAGTTCTGGCTAAGAGAAACCAGATTTGCTTTTATTGATCATAAATATATACACATTATAAACGGAGGTGGATTCGTATAGATGTGGGGAAAACTGAGAGGTTGAACTATTACATCTCTAAAGGAAAAGAGAAGCCTCCTGGAAATAAGAGTTGCATCTTTTGACCTTTATGCCATCTCAGTTCTGAAGCACAATCCAGGCTGAGAAGTCAGAAGTAGATTTTTGTTCAAAGTCTGTCATTCAACCTGACATTTTCCTGGCAGCAGCAGGTTGAACATTCCCCCCTCTGAGTAAAGCAGTGGTGGCTCAGGGCCAGACCCACAATCTGGGTCTGCTTGTTGGGTGGGACAGGCGAGCGCTTCCCAGGGCGCTGGCGGGCGGCAGGACCGGCTCTTGTGGCTGTGTGCCCACCAGTCCCACCTCCAGCTCCTTTATCTGTCCAGCCTCCACCTGCACTTGGTTTGGTTTATCTGTGCTGGGTACAGGGCATCAGCCTCTCTTGCTGGGTGTTTGAAGCCCGGAAGCAAAGGAGGCTCCTCACTTCAGTGTAGATGTGTGTCCTGGTGTCACTGGGATAAAGTTAATGTTCTTCTCAGGAGCTGGAATAGCTGGGGTTTGGTTTCAGTGGGGATTTGTTAGGAGAAGAATGTTGATCACGCAGTGATGTTTTTAGTTGCTGCTGGAAGTCCAAGGTCATTGTGTTTTGCCAGTGCAAAGGACTGGGAGGGGGCAGCGCAGTAATTAGCAAACCCCCAATTGGCATTTGGCTCTGCCAATGAGATATTCCATCTCCTGTCCCCCATGGGCAGGACATTGCCCAGGGCTGAGCGGGAAGCTGGGGATTCTCTCGGGGATGGCTCGGGCTCTGGCTCTCCCAGGATTAGGGTTTCAGGTTCTGGGTTCCTTTTTGCTCCTCCGGGATCGTTATCAGCAGGTGGTGAGCAACTGCACTGGGCATCACTCATTTACATATAGTATTATCATTATTATTGTCATTACATTTTACTCCAATTATTAAATAGTTCTTCTCTCAACCTACAACTCCCCTCACCTTTCCCCTCCAATTCTCTCCCCTGTTCCCTGGGTGGGGGCGAGCGGCTGCGTGGTGTTTGGCTGCCAGCCGGGTTAAACCACAACAATGTGTGACAGACGTCCTGGGATTTCCAGAGGTTTTGGAGCACATCCCCAATACCTGTTCCACTGTGCTGGGAAGGGAAAGAAGACTAAAGAATCACACTGTATCCTTTGCCTTTGTGCGTATGGTCATAGCAGGCTTACAGTCCACCAACAAGTTAAAAACATAGAGGAGTTGTTAAGGAAAATTAGAAACTCAGTGACAAAATCTTTGTAAGCAGTGATGGAAATTGCTGAGGTTTCCTCTGGAGTACATAGATGATTATCAAAACAAACTTTAGAATATCAAGAAATAAAGACTATTACTGTATATATTAATACATATGCCATGATAATGCTTTTTATTATAATTTTTTATTATAATTTTCAGACTGCTCATGTCAAGCTGTGTTTCACTGTACACGGTGAGGCAGTGCAGATACATGAGCTGCAGGCAACTGACTGGCAGACAGCAAGAAAATTCCCAGGAAAACCTGACCTGCCTGGAGCTTTGGCCTCCTCAGCCGGATTGTTTCCAGTACCTGACTTTGCTTCTTCCAGTAGACTTTGAATCACAGAACCAGAGAATCGTTTGGTTGGAAAAGACCTTTGAGATCATCGAGTCCAACCGTACCTGTCCACTGCTAAACCAGATCTCTGAGCACCTCATCTGCCCATCTGTTAAATCCCTCCAGGGATGGGGACTCCACCACTGCCCTGGGCAACCCCTTCCAATGCCTCAGAACCCTTGCAGCAAAGAAATTCTTCCTCACATCCCATCTCAACTGCCCTGGGCACAACTGGAGCCCATTTCCTCTTGTCCTGTCCCTTGGGCCTTGGTTGAACAGACCCACCCCCACCTCTCTCCACCCTCCTTGCAGGTCAGTTGGAACCTCCTTCCCTAGTTTTGGAATGCAAAATATTTCACTCTTTCTCAACAACCTGCTGAAAGAGGGACCCCCAGGCAAGCCAGGCAGCTCCTCTCGCTGCTCATGAAGCGGTGGATATGGTTTGAAAAGCAGGGTGGTGGCTTTCATTTCACCTTTAACCTTTTGGCATATGGAATCTTGAGGAAAACAAAAAAAAAATCACTAATGGAAATTCCTAGACTGGTGGCTGAAATAAAATGAGATGCATAATATCAAAAACATTGGGAATTTTATTAATGCTGAATATAGGAAATAGTAAGGGGGAGAAAGTGCCAGTTAGTAACTGGGCACTTGAGATGAATGTCACATAGCGAGTATGTGCATTAATTTGCTGCGTAGATTGTTCTGACATGTCACATCCTGGACAAGATGTAGGAGCTGTCTTTGGTGGCATTTCAGAGCTCAAGACACATGGACTGAGCCCGGGAATCCTTGTAGCGTGTTTTGTCTCTTAGGAGATTTTTGACTTGAAGCTGCATTTGTTTATCTTTAAGTGCTACTCGGTGCAGGTTCCTGTAATTTGCATTTCAAACTCGGCAGAGAAAGAATAAAAAAAAAAATACAGAAGGCAAATTTTCCCATTATCTCTGAATTTCTGTGGTTTTATCAGTTTCGCTCAGAATCCAGCATCTCTCTGTAAGGCTGTTTTTAAAAGATAAAAACAGGAGTTTCAGATTGCTAAAGCAAAATGTATTGATAAAAAAAAAAGGAAGGAAGGAAAAATAATGGGAGGAAAAGCATATACCTATGTATTAAAACTGTCCTCCAGAACTAGGAAGGAGGCATAAAACCTGCATTCTTAATTGTGGGAGACATTTCCTGACGAGAGTCAGTCATAGCTTTATCAGTCTGAGACTGCTTCTTGCTGCTCTCATCTGGGGTTGTAAGTAAACATCTCTCTGATCACATTAATCTTTACCAAGAAACAGCTTTGAGCCAGTTTCTAATCGATGGCAGTGGGGTTAGACATGTCTGCATGAGCTCAGCATCCAGCTTCTGCCTCCCCCTAAAATTCTTTCTAGTGACAGTGAACTTTCTGTTTGACTCCACTACCAACCTCTCATCATGTAAATGTGCATTTAAATTTGCTCAGTGGCAACACAAAGTTTACTTTCCAGAAGGATTCTAGAGTTTGTAGGTTCCTTAATGACAGCAGCCCCACCTGAAACCCTCTGATGAAGCCAGAGAATCAGATGTGAGTCAAACATCTGTCATATTCCTCCACCTTTGAAAGTTCACTCCCTGAAAAAATATCTCCCAACAGGAATTACTAATCATTATCGAAGCATTTCCCTTACTTTGTGTTGCAAAAGGCAAGTTCTGACCACGCAAATACAGGTGAGGATTTTGGTAGTAGCAAATGGAACTGATTAAAATTACCAAGGAAAATAAGGGTTAGTTTTAAGCAGGATTAGCTCTCCAGGTTAATTCCCTAGATAGCCAGAGGGAAAGCTTGCAGTGGTGGGCCCTTCCACTTACTTGTGCTCATTTCTTTCAGCAGGTGGAGAAAATCAAATTAATATCCTCCTATGGGTGCCAAAGTGTCTCTGGATGGCCCTAAGCACTCCTCTCTGAATGTTTCTTAAATGGAATACCATTATTTGAGAAGATGCCTAAAAACCTCTGAGAAATGAGCAAACAGCCTGGTATCAAAAGGAGGGTTTAGTAGATATTTGCTTCTCTTTTCCAGCTGAGGACAATTAGACAAATTAGAAGCTCCAGGCAGTTGCGAATGCCACAGGTGACTATAAAAATGCTGATAACAGTGATGAGTGGTTTTGGCTTTGGCAGTTCTGAGGGTCAGAAGCAGGAGAACTTGAGACAGCAGCAGTCAGGTTTCTGAAACTACTGGTAAGTGTCTGATTACTCCAGTAAGAAATGTTGGTGAATATTTTGGGTTATATTCTCTAGTTCATGAAGAGTTTTGCTTTCTGCACGGTTCAGATCGGTTGGTTATTTGCAAGAGTTGCATTTATTACTCTGTGGAGCTTTATCAGGACAGTTAAAGCAAATCTTGTTTATGGAGCATGTAATGACAATGGCCCTGAGAATGAAAACAAGAGCAATGTAATTTACAAAGAAAAACTGTCCTTAGGAAAGCCCTTATGTAGCCTTAGTGCTTAGAGAGGAAATATGAACCATCTTCAAACACAAACAGAGCTCTTCCTTTTCTATCACTCCAAATATTAATTGCTCCAATAAAACAGAGTGCCCAAACTGCACACATCTGTGTAAAACAGGTGAACAGGTGCCATTGTTCATCCAGCTGCTTAATGTCACTACTGAATTTGTA
Organism: Antrostomus carolinensis; assembly: GCF_000700745.2. Classification (NCBI taxonomy): domain Eukaryota; kingdom Metazoa; phylum Chordata; class Aves; order Caprimulgiformes; family Caprimulgidae; genus Antrostomus; species Antrostomus carolinensis. The sequence continues at coordinate 6,916 of NW_010291235.1, read as the reverse complement.
TTTGGACTTTAAAAAGAAATAACTGCACAAACCCACCCCAAAACATCCATCTCCTTGGTGCTTTGCCTCCACAAGGGGATGACAATGAGAGATGGCCATTGAAACTGGGAAGGAGCAATGGAAGAGTCTGTAGAGTATTAAAAGAGCAGAAAAAGAACTAGGAGATGAGGAAAATACCTTTATTTCCTCATTGCCCTTCATCCACACAATTGGGGAAGGGTTTAGAGGGGAAGGGTGTGAGGAGAGGCTGAAGTCACTTGGTTTGTTTAGCCTGGAGAAGAGGAGACTGAGAGGAGATCTCATGGGGGTCTAGAACTTCCTCCCAAGGGGCAGAGGAGGGGCAGGCGCTGATCTCTTCTCTCTGGCCACCAACGAATGCCAGGAGCAGAGGAAATGGCAGGAAGATGTGGCAGGGGAGGGTGAGGTTGGCCATGAGGAAAAGGTTCTTCAGGCACCCAGAGGGTGGTGGAGCACTGGAACAGGCTCCCCAGGGAGGTGCTGATGGCACCAAGCCTGACAAGATTCCAGCAGCATTTGGCCAACATGTGCCCTCAGGGACATGGTGTGAATGTTGGGCTTGTCCTGTGCAGGGACAGGAGTTGGACTCCATCATCCTGGTGGGTCCCTCCCAGCTCACAGCACTCTGTGATTCAATGATTTTATTCTATTAGTCTAAGCTTGACAATTGGGAACGTTTTCCAAATTCAGATGCCTCCCATTTGTGCTCCTGAATTGATTTGAGTTTGAGGCAGACACTGCAGAACTACTGCAGAACCTGGACAGAGCAGCTGCAGCCACATCTTTTCATGTTGCAAAGTTCACCTCTCAGGGAGAGCACAAAAGCTGCTTCTCGAAATTCCAAATTTAGTATTCACTGAGCACATTCCTAAAACATTGGAGAATTATTTTTAGATGTGATGGTTTCCTGGCAAGATACACTGAATGCCGACGTATTATGCATTATCTTCTAGATCATGCTTGGTCTTAGCCAGGCAATGCTGGACTGAAGGGAATTAATGCCAGGAAATTATCCCCTTGGCTATCTGAATGTCACAGGGTACAGCTGTATCTTTAGAGCAGGCTGCCATAAATTAATGCAAAGACATTCCCAGACCAGTCCTTCTCCTGGATGGCCTCTTAAACAGGAGAAGGCTCTGGTTAGAGAGGACATCAGCCTAGCTCAGTGCAGCAGGGGGAACTGTTCGTCTGTGCATTACAGATCCTAGGAAAGTCATTAGCACATTGAACATAGAGTTTTGCAGGTTTTTTTTCCAGGGCAGTGATAATCCGAAGCCTGCCTGCACATCAGTGGTGTAATCCAGCCCTAAATTAGGGGAAAACAGCCTGGATCCTATAGAACCAGCAAAAGGTGGAGGACCTGGGCCAGTTCTACCTGCCCCCAGGAATCATATAAACATGTATTTTGAGAGATTTTCCTCTCCCATTTAGGAAAATATTTGTAGCTGCAGTGGAGATAAATCAGCTGATAAATTGGAGAGGTTCTTATTTTTATTTCTTCTTAAGTAATAGCGGTTTTGTCCCCCCGATTTCTGCCTGTGTTGTGTAAAACACTCATGTACGGGAGGGCTGTGGCTTTTGCTCTCCTTGTGATGCTGTGAAAGGGGTGCAATCGGGTCTGGGCAGTGAGGGTGCTGTGCTTTAGGTGTCAAACCTCATCAACTGCTCCAGGCTGCAGGTCTCGACCCAAATGCCAAGTGGTGATAGCTTAAATCTTAGCGAGGGCCACCCTTGTGTCACCTGATTTGACAGATATTTTGTTTTAGTGCCACGAGTCAGTGACATTTGCCCAACCAAGGCAAAGCTGAACTTGTCAGCCTCACACAACCTTTGGGGTGACCAAGTGCCACTGGAAAGCAAAAGCGAAAGGGCCAAGGAAAGGCAGGGAGCGTTCCCAATTTACTGTCTCCTGGACGCTCATGGGGCTCACCACTCTTCTCCAAAGTTCTATTTGTCCTGTGTTCTGAGGGATGATATAAATGTACAAAAAAAAAAAAAAATTCATGTTCTTTGCAGAACAAACCCAGAAGACTACTTGCAATAAATAAGAACTTTCATCCTTCTCATCTTTGTCCTATAAACCTGCTCCGGAGAGCTCACGTTTTTCAAAGCCCGTTGTGTGAGGCTCCTGCAGCAGGAAGGGGACAGGCAGGGCTGTGTTCCCTCGTGCCGTGGCACAGCGCTGCAGATTTGGCCTCTGCAACATTCCCAGTGTGTGTGTGTCAGTCACTCCAGAGAAAGAAATCTGCTTTCCAGAGGTGATCTCTGCCATTAGGTGGTAGACAGGAATCATCAGGAGCTTCCACCTCGCAGCAGGTGGGAAGGGATAATGATCCCCAGACACTGCAAAGCCACATTTGATGCCTATTGTGTTGATAGGAGGTTTCTGGGCTACAGCAGCTTTACAAACAGTTATTGTCGTTCTGGTGCCTGAGGAAATGAGTCAGCTAATAAAGACAAAGTTTGTTTTGTGTTGTTTTGATTCCTTTTTTTAAAAAATATAGAGAATAATATCTGTTCAGCTCAGGTATCTTAGAAAAATGAACCTTTCTGCCAACAAAGGAAAGACGGGGGCAAGCAGAAGACATCAGTAAATAGTTCTTTTTTGGAAGAAAGAACAAAAAAACCCAGTGTAACAAGATTTGTGCTTATGAAAAACAGTGCTCAGGCTTCAGGCAACGTTTAGCAGACACAGTCCCAAAAGTCTAGTGTGGGTTTTAGCACTGTCTGTCACTGGGAAAAAATAACAACTAATGAAGCCTGCATTTGTTCCAGCGAGTCAAATATCCCATTAAAAAAATCCTAGTTGGCATTTCCAGGTAAGAAAAGCAAGAAAATATGTTTTCCAGAGGGGTTGTTTTTTAGAAATTAATCTAATGGAAGCTGGTCCCTGATGGCCTGACCAGCAGCTCCCGATGCTGCCTGCCTGGTGTGCGAGGTGTTGGGGTGGGGACGACTGGCCTCAGCCACCCAGGGTGGTCACAGAGAGAGAGAAATCTGGTCAACCCTCGTTAATACACTGACCGTGACATGATATATATGGAATATCCCACTGGCAGAGCCAAATGCCAGTTTGGGTTTGTTAATCTTCTGCTCTCCCCTTGAATTTCTTCTGCATCTGCAGAACTGGGCAAAACACGGGAAGTTGGAAGGTCCTTGGTTTTCTAAAGCAGAACAAAACCCATCAGGATGTTATCAACATTCTTCTCATAGAAGAGAAGTAGCAGGGAGAGCTGCTGACTCCAGGCCAGGTGCTCATTTGAACCACTACCTGCAAGAAGCAAAAAATGCCTGAAAGTATCTTACAGCAAAATTCTCTATTATATTTTGGTGACATATTATCAACAGCTCACTCACTGTTGACCAAGGCATTCAAACTATTTTAGCTATTGCTACTAAAAATTCTTGGAACATCAAAACCCATGCTCATTTTTTTTTTCCATTTGCAAGTATCTTTGGCGAGATAAATTGAACAGTAAATTTTACTTTTAGCAAGGGTAATTGTTAGATGGGATCCTCTAGTAAAAGACAGCAATTAAAGTGTTCTTGTACATTTTTCACTCCTATGGAATTTAAGTTGTTGTCTTTTTCTCACCATGTGCAAGCTCAAAGGTAAAGGATCTGTAAGGGACGTGAATAGCTAAATGTGTGCGGGGTAAAAAAAGTACAAGATTGCAAGCTAGTCTTTAATCTGATGGTAATCTATATTTTTAAGGCAGCATTCTTTGCTTTCTATGTATTAATTAAAGAATAAACCAGCTGCTAAGCTTATCTTTACAAAGTAGGAGCTATTAATATTCTTCTTTTTTTGTGCTTCTTTTTATTGGCTTTTCAGCTAAGGCACAGAAGCGCCAGCTGAACCAATTAGCTCTCTAAAGTTTAAGGCTTAATACGGATGCTAAGAAATGAAATTCTTGAACGTACAGTAATGAGGTACCTTAAAATGCAAGAGAGTGGGCAGATGCAATCAATCAAAATAAATCCACCGGTGATACTCTCTTTAACATTTTATTGGTAACTCTAATGTGAGAGTAGCCCAGCAGTGATCAGAATAGAAACCCTCTGATTAAAATTCAATTTGTTTTCCCTTTCCGTAGTTGAGAGGACTCCATTCGGCAGGTAAGGGTGAATGCACTCTGGGGAAAAACAAGCGGAATTAAATGAAGACATCATCCGCTTCAGATCTGGAAAAAAAATAAGCCTTGTGCTTCTCCCTGAAATCAGCAGCCTGACATTCCACATTAGCATTGTGAAAAGAGTAAAATAAAGCCGACAATTGGAAAGATTGGGTGTTTTCGGTAAATATTTTTGTTGTTGTCGTTGCCTGAGACCATATATTTTTGTTTTCAACTCATTAACCTGAAGACAGAAATAAATTAATTCTTGGGAATGCTGTGATGTCGTTACTGGCAGCGTTTGAAGGCAGCTCGTGTCCCCTGCAGTGACGCTCACACACGTTTGTACACAGAACATCCAAACACGAGCTGGTGCTGGAGTGACAGGGACATTTTTATCCTGTGGGATCTGTCTTATTGCAAACTGGGATGTCAGACTGGTGGTGTGGGACCTCACCAGCTGGCACCGGGATGGGATGGTTGGTTTCTGCAGGGGACAAGCAGGTTTGGGGCAGTTAGGTGTGTTTTCAAGAGACATTTTCACAGTTACATGCTCTGAAGTGCCATTAGTAGCTCAGCACTTAAGGAGCCACCTCCCTGCTTTGAAAATGTGTGTTTCCTTGGATTTATTTTATTTTTTTTTTTTAATCCTCTTCTAAAGGTTAATTCTCCTTTTGGCAGTGGCCACACTCAGCAGGGACTGAATCAGCTCCTGCTGTCTTCAGCGGGAGCTCAGGGCAGGTGAGCAAGAGCCCAGCAGGCACCTAAATCCCTGCTCCTGCCAGCCCATGGCTCTTGCCCATAAGCTCAGCTAACGTACGCACCCCTAACCGGGTGAGTAACTCCTGGGTAACACCTCTAACTGGGTCCAGGCAGAAACCAGGCAGCTTTGAACAGAAAGATTATCTTCAGCAGAGCAAGAACATGTTAAGGAAACACCCACTGGCATCATGGTGATTAATATCTCACTCAGCTGTTGGTAAATCTCTTTCAGACAGTGACAGTCACCGTACTTGGAGCTGTGCTGCCACCAGACTGGATGCAGGAACCCCGCAGCCTTCCATGGGAGGACCAGAGATGCTGCAGGACGTAACACTCACCTTCTTGGTGTGGCATTTTCTGGACATCATTAATGCTGTGAGGTATTGTGCTGTCTACCAAAGGTACAACCGCTCGGGAAAGTGGAACATCAGGATCTTCAGATCCTGTGCTGATTCCTGTGAGTTTTTATGTTCAGTCTGCCTCAGTTCCCTCTGAACTATCAATTTATCAAGCCAGACTCATTTGGGATGCAGCTGCTCCTCATCTCCTGGGATCTCACAGATCTCAGTGTGCAACCTCATTCCCACATCCCCGTCATAAGCTCCCACCACAGCCACAGGCAGTTATGATCATGTTCTTCACCTCATCTTCTGAACTGCCACCATGTGCTCTGTGCCCTTCACTGCTCACCATGGGTCACCCCACAGGCAGCTGCAGTTCAGTGTCAGGTGAAAAAGTTCTTGAGTGTGCAAATGTTTCAAAAATGGTTTTAGACCCTTTGGAAATGCAAGTGCCTTTATAAGCCCTGTTGTTATGTTATCATCCTACTTCTACAGAAACATTTAGAGCACAAGTATTGTTTTCACAGGGTTGGCCAGGAAACTGTGCTGGTGTGAGCTGGGCCAGAGCTGGTTCTGATCAGCACCTGGAACAGCGCTGGGGGTTGGGTTCAGCTGGGATTTGGTAGAAGAAGAACGTTGATCACACACCGATGTTTTCAGTTGTCGCTGGAAGTTGAAGGACTTTGTGTTTTGCTGGTCTGCAGGTGCCAGGTCTGGGGGGGGTGAGGAATATTGCCATGGATCAGCTCCATGGGCATTGGGCTCTGCCAAGGGGCTGTTCCATCTCCTGTCCCCCATGGGCAGGAGATCCATGAGGGGCTCTTCCTCTCTTGCTCTCTCTGGCTTTGGCTCGGGCTCTGGCTCTCCCGGGATTGCGTTTTCGGGTCGGGATTGTGGCTCCTGCGGGATCGTGATCTGGGAACGGGCCGGGCTTGGTGGGCGGGTGGTGAGCAATGGCACTGGGTGTCACTCATTGTGTATTTTATTATTCCTGATATTATAAATATTATTTTAATATAATTATCATTTTAAGTTTTATTTCATTTGAATTATTGAATTGTTCTAATCTCAAGCTACCCCCAATTCTCTCCCCTGTCCCCTGGGTGGGGGAAGGTGGGCGAGTGTCTGTGTTTGGCTGCAGCCCAGTGTGAGCCAAGAAACTGTTAGAGGACTGCAGTCACTGTTTGGTGTGTGACCAGAGGAGACACTTCCTCGGCTCAGTGTCGTTTGGAAAGAGCTGCTTCTACTCACCTGGAGTCCAGCCTTCCTCAATGTGCTGCCTCTCTTGCCTCAATCTCCCCATTGCCTCCCAGTCGTGTTATGTGTTACTGGTAACCAGACCACCTCAGATTAACTTGTTTTCTTCTGAACTTTTACCAAGTGATGTCTTCTTGATGACCTGGCTGCCGTCTAGTGATCTGGTTGGCTCAATAGTAGCAGCTCTTTATACTCTTTATACCTGTCTGCTCTACTGTGCCCTGCTAAATGCTTCCCCTTGCCTTGGCTGGTGTATCTCCATCCTCACCACCAACCATCCCACAGTTTCTGTTCAGTGTGCTCTTTCCAGGATGCTGAGAAACCTAGAAGAATTTTGTATCTACGCAGCCCAATGTACAACAAGAGCATTTAATTGATAGAGCTCAATTTATAGCTCCAGTACCTGAAGGGGCTCCAGGAAGG